>NC_056725.1:1737796971-1737866971 GCF_019279795.1 Protopterus annectens | reverse complement strand
GTAGCGTTTGCACAATCGCAATGCAATAGTCTTGCCACATTATTGCGTCTTTCAGTATACAGGCCCTTTGTTAAGTAGTATATCATGCCCGGCAAGAAGATATGTGACTGTTTCCAATTTTTTTTTTATGGGACCTGCATTTGTCTGTTTCTCCCACATGTTTAATGGAGTTTGTAAACCAACATGTATGTAGTCCACTATCCTGAACTGCCATTATTAACCTTTTCATCTTTTGGTTTCAACTCACCTCTCCTTAATCATTTCTGCATTAAATCCTGATAAACATGAGGTTGTTCCAAGAGAGCTTTATTCTTATTTATTTATTTATTTTATTTTATTTTACATTTGTTGACCTGGATAGTCTGACTGGATATATGTCCATTTTCAGCGGAGGCCCGGGGAGAAAAGTTCCACAATAATAATAATATTAATTGTAATAGTACAATAAGATTCCAAGAGAGCAAAAGATATAGATACAATATATCAGATAGTTCACCACAGTAGGAACACATAGACATATACTAAATGTTAATAGAATGAAAAAAATGAGATGGAATCATTTCACAAATTTAGAGCACATTAGGGAAACTACAGTATAGAGAAATGATAAACTCAGCAGGCATAACTATAGATTAAGATATGACACATCAGATGAGTGGAATATCTGCTTGCTAAGAAAAGACCAAAAAGCTGAATTGAGTTAGTCAGGGTTTAGGCATGGACAGAGCCAGGTTTGCAGAAAAAGGTTTCACATTTTACCCACTGAGTTATCAAACAGGGAATCACCTGCTGTATTATTGGATTTTAGGGTTTGGACTGATAGCTTGTTGGATGAACGAAGTGGCTTGATAGCATTATGTGGGCTAATAATGCTCTTAAGGTTTGGGGTATTGTCCAGATGGTTGAGTATTTTGTGAGCTACTGTGAGCTGGTTAAGCTTTAGTAGGGAAGGAAATTCCAGCCAGTCAAGTTCAGTTAAGTTTTTGCAGTGGTGCGTCCTATATGCCATACCTGTGGCGAATCTAGCTATATGATAGTAACAGGAAGATAGTTTGCTGAGGTTAGCTTTAGAGAGGTTTGTAAATACTGGTGAGGCATAAAGGAGAGTGGAGAGAAGATGGGTTCGGGCAATAACACACCTAGCAAAAGGGGTTAGGAAAGGTTTGGCCTTGTAGAGGGATCCTATTTTTTTGTTGACGGACTTAATACTATGGTCTTTGTGCGCATCGAATTTGAGGTTAGTATCTATTATTACTCCTAGGAGCTTAGTTTGGTTATCTTGCCACTATATTAATGGCTTTTCCACATTTCTTGCCTTCTCATCTGATCCTTCTCTTTATATTCTTTCTTTTGTTTTTTTGGCACATTCAGTAGCTGTCTGACTTTTGTCTACTTCTGGTTTGATTTCAGTTCATACTTCGCTCTGGAATGATTCTGCTAAACTAAGCAGAGAGGGCATCTTAGGCTTCCACACCTCATGTTTTAAAACTTTCACTGTATTTGGATCTCACGGGGTCAGCAGATATGAATGCAGATCTATACATGTAATCAATTTCAAGGATGCCCATACCTCCTTCATAGTGAGGAATAATCTTGGTGTACATTGATATTTATAAATCATTTGATAAGTGTGAAGCATTTTTCTTGTTTTGTTGTCCAATTGATCCAATATCCTTTGGAGCCAATCAAGCCACCAAAACTACAGGTTAGAACAGGAAGAGCAAATTGGTTTTACTGTTTGGACATTATTCCTAGATGTCAAGGTTGTTTTCAGTATTAGTTTTAGCTTTTGAAGTATTCCTTCCTGAGTCTTGTTAGCATTTGTTCTTGTGTTATTGCTAATCATTCATCAATTTCCAAATATTTATACACTCACTCCTGCTCAAGTTCCTTTATATTACATTCGTGTCCCAATTTGATATTTTCCTGATACTGCTGCTTTCTTGATTTAAACATTGCTTTCACACATTTATCAAGGAAAATGACATTCTTATATCATCTGAGAAAGTTGTAATCACTTGCAGTTATGCTTTCAAATCCTCGTCTGATGAACTATACAGTTTTAAGTCATCCACAAAAAGAAGATGAGAAGTCTTTAAGCAAGGTTGTTTTCTGGGAGCCAAATTGTAACCATAACCTAATCTGTTAAGTAAACAGCTTAATGGATTAAGGGCAAAGCAAAACAAAACCACAGTTGTGACAAAGGATCACCATAGAATATCCCCTTCTTTGAATTGTTATCCCTGGGGTAATAATTTGCCCTTTATCATGGCTTAACTGCATAGTGGTTTGCCACTCTTTCATGGTCACTGTCTGTAATATCATTGTAGGATGTATAATAAAACAGAGCGGACCACGAACTGCAGAGCTCCACTTTAATAAAAGTTTAGCACTTTCTTCAGAACTGTTTCTAACTTCTTCAAAACACCAACATACAACAGTGAAATGTTTAAACAGATACATCACAGTCACATTAACTTTTTTAGCTATCACAATGCTGCTATTTTTGTTCATACGTATGTGTTTTTATACAAATATTTTATCGGTGTTTTTTGTAACAAGAAAGGTTTTGAACTATGTAAAAACATGCTTTTTTTTTTTTTGGAAGACTGTATTTTTAAATTATACAGATGAGAGTGGTTTTAGTATCATGTGACTTGTGATGTATCAATTTAAACATTTCACTGTTGTATGTTGGTGTTCTGAAGAAGTTGGAAACAGTTCTGACAAAAGCACTAAACTTTTATTAAAGTGGAGTTCTGCAGTTCGTGGTCCACTGTTTTATGGTTTTATCAGTGTATTTTGTGCTTTTGTGTCACTGTAGGATGTATCTTATACATCTGCAAGCATTCCTTTATTCATGAATATGGGATGCTGTCAAATGCTTTTTTGTAATCTGTCAATGCCATACTTAGATTCTTTCCCTTTTTTCAGTTGCTTATTATGGCTTTATTTAGCAACAAATGATCCTTTGTTCCATATGAGTTTCTTTCGATACCCTTTTGTTCTATTGTCATTAATAATTTTTGTTTTCTAAATGACTATAAACTCTGTCCACATTAATTCCTGTATAAAGTTTTTACATCAGAAGGCAAGTTATTGGTCAATTACTTTAAGGCTAACTTACAGCAGTGGTGCACAACATCCATTCCCGGGGCCAAATCCGGCCCTCGACGCAACACCATCCGGCTCCCAGAGAGTAACCAAAATGTTTTTAAAAAAGTGAAAAACATGCTATGCCTTACTCCAGTTATGCAAACTTTCCAGCATGTGCTTACTTACCTAACTGACTGCAGTTGCGCACACCTCTAATTTTAGCTGTGTAAGTAACTATTCTTTGTTGTTTACAACTTGTAGTCTGTAAACAGTGGTAACTTTTTGCAAGAGTTTATAAGTCATGGCTGCAAGCCAGAATAAAGTTAAATGCAAAGTTGATGTAGAAAAAAGACAATTTCATGATTGCTGTCTTAAGTAAAAATGCCAGTCACCTGTACCTATTGTTAACTCGTAATGACTTACTATGTTTTGAGGTGGCCCATAGATGCATTAAGAATTCGTGTAGTGGCCCTCCCCACAAAAATGTTGTGCACTACTGACTTACAGGTTCACTCTTAAAGAGGAATATTGTTTTTCCTGTTGTTAACCAGGTTGGTGTCTGTTTGGGATGCGCAGATAAGTAATTTTACTCAGGACTAAATCTTTGTGTAAAGATATTAATATTTTAGCCAGAAGATAGGTACCGCACCTGGGCCAGGGCTTTTCCATTTAAAAGCGTTTCTTAATTTTGTTTCAATTTCTCTGACCATTACTTCATCCCATTTCATATCCTGTACATTTAATCCTCTTGCTGTTTCTTTGTTATGTTCCACAGGGTATTCATAAATATTTCTCCCAAATGTGTCCATTTC
Organism: Protopterus annectens; assembly: GCF_019279795.1. NCBI lineage: Eukaryota > Metazoa > Chordata > Ceratodontiformes > Protopteridae > Protopterus > Protopterus annectens. The sequence continues at coordinate 1,737,863,063 of NC_056725.1, read as the reverse complement.
TTCTTTTTTGTGGTGTTGCTATTCCTTTTGCTTTTTTCCCCTGTTTTCTATAAAACTGTTTTGGGATCATCAGTGAAGTTCTTATGTTGTACTTTTCCTTCATATTTATTTGCATATCTTCTATGTTTTCCTGCCTGTGCTGATATCTTTAGTTTATTATTTGCAGTAGTGTATGATAGAACCTGGTCTGAATATAAGTATTTTTGTTGATCTGTTCCCTCTCCTATATTCTTCCAACAGTGACACTTTGCGTCTTAATAGCTTTATAGTTTTCTATGTTCAGTGTGTCCATGATGACATTGTATTTCTTCCCTCCCTTTTCCTTATTGTGGTAAGATTTTATCTGTTACTAATTTAGCTACAAAGTAATATGTCCTACTTGCTTCTATCATATCACATGCATTTCTGTTAATAGTCTTGATTACTGTGTTCATCTTTGTTTATCAGACTTCAAACATTTTGGGTCTTATTGACTTTCCCTTAGATCATTTTCTTTGTTGTTTCCGGTGGGCATTCTACAGAAAGTTCCAGAACACCTTCCTGTGACATATCCTATTCAGCTGCATCCTGTGTCAAATGCTGCTCTTTCATATGTGAACTCATTGGCCCATCATTCCACATTATTGCCTGCATCTAAGAATCACGGTTTCCTGTCCCTTCCCTTACTGTGCTACTACAGCTAAACTTTTGTACTGGTTTCTTACTGAAGGCTCCAATGCATTATCATGTGGCAAGTCATCAGATCCTTCCCATTCCACCTGTTTTCCTTAGTTTGGAGACTCATTGTTCCATCATGCTGCGACATTACCTGTGTTGGATTTTCTGCACTAAATCCTTCCTTCACAGGTATTCCATAACATAAATTTCTATTTCTTTAACTTCTGCATTACTAATCCTCTTTTTTACTTTCCCCCTTTGTTTTCTTATTTTTGTATTGTGAAATGCCCCATATTTGAGTGCATTTGCCTGTATTTCTCTCCAAATATCTTTAGTGCTGCTTGTTCTGTATTGATTAGTTTTGCTTTCTCCTTTGCATAAATATTGCACCCTATTGTAACTCTTTTTCTTTTCCATGCCCATGTTTTATTTTTGTACCTTTCAAAAATCTCTAAGTTTTGTTCCTCATATTTTTGCACTTCCTCTTTTGCTCATTTTTCCAGGCAGCCCAAAGTTCCTTCATCTATGTAATGTTTTCCATGTTTCTGTTGTATTAATTTATGCAAATTTGCTTTTAAAGCTTTTGACAGTTTTTCTTGTGCGAGTATTTTTTTCCATCTAATTTCTCTCTTAATCTTTTTGCATATCTACTAGCTGGAAATTCTGAGCTTCTTGCATAATAGTAAAGATACATAATTTCTTCATTATCCTCAATATTCCACTCTGTCATCTTCAAAACCCTTTCTTGGCATGTCAGTTTTTGTGGACTACTACTTTCCTTCTACAACTGGGGGGGGGGGCATCCTCCCCCAAGCCTGGCCTAACCCTAATATAGGAATGTTTCTGTGTCTTGAGGATTATACACTGTCAGTTTGCCAGTCTTGACACCAGTACACTCTGCAGCATTTCTGTATCCTGGGACTTGTGCACAAATCTTCCTTTTTTATTTTTAACCTGCCTCTCTTCATGATATATACTATATAAGATACGGTCTACATATATCAGTGTTGTCTTGATGAGATTTTATGAAAACAAGGTCCACCACATGAAGGTACTCACCATGGCTTGAGAATGAATTCAGTTCCAACAATACTACTCTCCTTTTCTTGCTGATTTCATCTTTCCATTTGGACCCCTATATAAGCTCTTGGTTTAATTTTTCAAAGTCTTTTGGGTTTCTAATACCACAATGGGAATTCAAATGCCGTATGCTGTATTAAATGTTCACTTTTCAGTTTATGTCTCTCAGACCTATGATGTATTCATCAGCATGTTATTCTTTTGTACCCAAATGGCCTATTTTAGTCAAGTTCTTTTCCACAAATGCCCTGCCTGTAACAGATGTAATCAGTTTATCCATTTTCAAATCCTCTACATACAAACTATAGAGCATCTCAGATGAAAAAGATAGCTCTGAAGGATACAAAATAAATACGCATGGGCCTAGGACAGAGACCTGTGGGGTACCCTGATGCACACCTAGAATTTCATGTTTCCTTTTTCTATATGATACTAGCCTTTTCTTGTTTATAAGCTGTGCAGGTATCCATCTTACCAAGATTACATTACTACCTAGTTGTTCCAATTTATTGATTAGTGTTGTGGGTATGACCCTACTGAAGATTGAAGATAAGTCTATATAAATTATATCACAGCACATGTTTTTATTTATAGCTACTGTATTATTATAAAACATCATGTTACATGTAGTTATAGACCTGTTTTCTAAATATGGATACTGATATATGGTGTGAAGTCCCAACCATTCCAATTCTGGCAAGAATTTGTCCAGATTAACATTCTCCATTATTTTTCCTCAACATGCAAGTAAACTTATGTGCCTCTTTGTTTGTTCTGTTCCCAGGGCGAGATCCAGCACTAGGTGACCTAGGCAGCTACCTAGGGCCCCATGCTGGCTGGAGGCCTGGTTATACAAAATTAATTTAAAAAAATCCTAAAAACACAACTGCTTTCCTGCATTAAAAAAATTCCTACTGCTTTCGTGCATTTAAAAAAAAATCATAAAATACTACTGCTTCTGCTCAGTGTCTGAACACCAAACTAATAGTACTGCTGTCAGCTTTAATTGGCATGCATGCAGACTGAACAGGAACTGGAATGAGCATGCATGCAGACTGAATATGTACCCACACTAGATTTAATCTTACAGAATGGATAGCCGCAACAGTATATAAGATGGATGGCATTTTCATTTTTGTGAAGCATTTGGGAGATCTAATGGGTGCAGAATAATGGGAGAGAAACAAGCAGGTTAATTGCCATATTCATTAGGAATCTTACTTTGAGTGTGTGTGTACGTGTGTTTGTAATGCCTCTGTTAGAGAGGTCTGTTTAGTTAAGTGACTTGCTCAGAGTCACACAGACTGAAACTCTGTACCTTGGCTACAAGGGGCAAGAACCTTAATACTCCACACCAACTGCCAGAGCTGCATTAAGTTTTTTTTTGTTTCCTTTGGTAAATAACTGAGGAATGCTGTCAGTCAGTGTCAGTCACTAGAGTTTCACATGTTGATGCAAAACATTTTGCTCTGATAACTTTTTTAGGGGTTTAGAGAGTTGTTGAACATCCCTTATTTTGCCTCATATTTATGTCCTGTCCTTGAGCAAGTCCCTTAACCAGACAGTGCTTTGGGGCAACTGGAAATTTGGGTTAGGGTTCTCAATGGTTCCCTGGACTGCAAGCATAGTAACTAGTACCTATGAATCAGAGTAGTTAGGGTGTAAAGGAAGGAAAGTGATTGCAGTAAACAGAAGCATCATCACATGAGACAGGTTCTTTCGATATGATCCTTAGTTTCCTTAATGCTGAAAGCTTAATTATTATTTAGCTGTGAATAAACTGGACAGCATGAAGTCTATGCATTTAATGTTAATATTTTAACTATGAATACGTTTTTAATTTTGCTTGTTATTTGCAGGAACACATGTAAAATGAACTGTTGGGACTACAACAGTTTCTCTAGCACTTAGTGCAGATGAATGAGGCATAAGCTAATAAATAGCTGTTTTCTGTAGTAGGTAGCTTGATTTTATCACCATTGATTTGTTTTCTGTGTGACGCTGCCCAGCTAACTCACCAGACAGCACTCCTGGGCTACTGCTGAAAAGGAAAACTTGTGTACAGTGGGTTCTCCCAGCAGTTTTACAGTGTTTGAGAGATTGCATTATACATTTATCTTCTGAATTCCTGCAACTTCACAAAGATGTTAATTAGCACCTCATTATATGCTATTTGAATATGAAACTCAGCACATCTCTTATAGTTTAATGGGTTGACAGATGAATTTTCAATAAATGTGAGTTTCAAGGGTAGGGAAGTTTATTGTTTCTAAAGCAAAGTCAGTTTTCAATCTGACAGCGTTTTGTTTAGAATATGGCTGCCAGTGTTTATTTTTTTCTGTAAAATTTGAAATAAAAGTTTTAAATGAAATTCAGCTGTAAGAGTAAAGAAGAAAATACTGTATACACTTATAGGTTTGAAAAGTAATTTGAAAGGTAATTGGTGAGAGACAGTCAACTAATGGGATAGTGATATGGCTGGTTTGGGCCAGATTCACTACACCGCATGGGGCCTCATTGGTCCATGATTAGGCTCTATTGACATTGGAGATGTATGCTGAAGCAATACAACATTAGTAGCTATTCAATTTTCTCAGACCTGTACTGATGAAGGAACAGCTATTCTTGATGTTAGAGAAGACTTATGAAAGTCAAAAATGAGATGTGGGTCTCTTGCAAGCATGTAAGATCCCCCGTAGGGAAAAAGTATGTTGTATGCAGTAATATTTCTGATTTTTGTATGACATGTGGGTTGCTGAACAAAAGCTGATGCAGCACTTACACTGTCTGTAATTTATTTTATTAATTGCACTAAACAATTAATTAATAGGCCTGGACTGTGTAATATAGTATAACCATGCTGCATTTTAGTAAACTATCTTTGCATTACCTCATTACCTTCTTAATAGCCTCCACAAACTGCAAAGGGGTTGATATTTGTCAGGTCATATAGTCTGCATTATTTGGCGTGATGATCACAACATTCTGATCTTCAGCATACATTGTGTAGACATTGCTGCATTTTACTGTGATACAGTCTTGTTACTCTGGCGGTTCGTGCAGAGGACTAAAGCTCCAACTTGTTAATGAGCTATTTTCTGTGGCAATGGTGCAGGGTTTGAATCTTTTCACCTTCATTTGCCTGCTATGGGACATTGAGCAAGTCAATTAACCAGACAGTGCTTTTGAGCACTTGGGAATTTTGGGCTAGGTTCTATAATGGTCTCCTAGACTGCATGCATTGTAACTATGAACCTGGTGTCACTGTTTGCCAGCCATCCCCTACTGCATAGCTGATCCAGTTAAGGAAATGTTATACACTATCACCAGCACAAAATGTTTAAATGCAACATAGGCAATTTATTCTTCATGGGCAGCAGGCACAGCATTTGTGGGTGAAACACTGAAATGCAAAGTTGTGTGCCGGCAACAACCTCTACATTACTAATAGTTCTCTTTAATGTGGAATTATTCAGATGACTTTTACTTTTGCAGAGATTGTGCACATTGTCTTAGTATATGTTATCAGGTAGTTGATATGTATTATGCTTTTATAAATACTCTTCTATTTATACTATGCTAGACCTGGATGGATTTTATGGTATGAAGCTAGTGATCTTTATACACTTTCATAAAGTTCATCCAAAGCTTCCTATAAAGTACATGTAATTTATTTCTATGTACACCATCAACAAAGTGGTTGTAACTGCTGGTGGGGTAGAGGCTTTCTCTGGATGAAATTAACTTATACTCTTATCTTCTGGTCATTTTTAAACAGTCTTTAATCTGATTTTGCAGGGCTAATGTGCATGTGTTGTGTGTCTGCTGTGTACGTGTGTGTGTGTGTGTGTGTGTGTGTGTGTGTGTGTGTGTGTGTGTGTGTGTGTGTATTAAGTAGGATTACTTTGTATACTGTGCGTTTGTGTAAAATAAATTTGAAATATGCAATTTGGTCAAACTCTGCGGCACATGCGATAAGTACTGCGAGCTGTAGAGTGTAACAGTAGATAGGTAGGAGTTCTAATCTCACAGCAGCCAGCTCAGTGTGTGTATATCCATACCGCATACATATGATAACCTTTGTAACATACACAGTAGTCGGATGTTTTCCTCCCTAACCCAATTCAAGTGCAACTTGGACAACTAGATGGGAAACTGGAAATTAATCCCTGGTTTGGCACCTATGTCTCTAATGGACAGAGGTAACCTGTAAATGGTTCATCTCCCAGGCCTATGCTTACACTTATTAAGGGTATCAGAACTTGTCAGAGATTTGAGATGCATGGGTAGGCTTAAAAAGGCCCTTGTGGTCATTAGCCTAGTAAACATCTATGAACCCATGGTCATTGTTATTGTTATCAAATCTTTTGACACAGACATCTGAGAAGGATGCAATCAACCTTGTAACTATAACTGCTTGGTTTGGGGAATGTCTGTAGATAAAAATGACTGACCCTGCTGAGATGATATAATTTAAAAAAGTCATTAGTTTGTCTTTGCACGACTAGTATGCATTTGTGTAAAGCAAATTGTGATAAAAATGGCCATAGTAAGTATTCCAATCAGACATATAATATGTACACAGTGAATTTAGTAGCACTAATTGCTGAGTACAGATATTGGTGGGTTATAATGGCATCAGTTTGAGTGGCATTTTATAGTTGAAATGGGTACTTTTTTCATTATTGGTTCATACTTTTTGTTTCATTGCTTAATGCAAAAAATGTCCAAAACTACAAATTTAAAACACACTGTAACAAATGTTGCTGTATTAAATACAAATACACTTTTAAACAATTGTTTATGTTAAAATGCATGCAGGGGGTCCATGGTTTGAAAACAGCCCAGGTACCAAGGTACACTTAATTCACTACTTGTCAGATATGCATTTTAATATATGTTCCTTCAATACAGTGTTCAATGAGTATCTGTTTCAGTGGAAGATAAATTTACTGCTGCTCATGTTAAGTCTGTTTTCAATGGCCATCAGTGTTTGCACTATAACATTTGAAATAAAAGTTTTAAACTAAATCTAAATCTCTGTAATCATTGTAAAAGTAAAGAAGAAAATAATATACACACTATTGGGTTTGGACAGTGTTTTTGGTAACTGGGGAGAGACAGTCAAGTAGTAGGACACTGGAATGGCTACGGGGGGATGAGCATGTTCATTACCCTGCCTAGGGCTCCATTTGACAATGATCAAGCTCTGCCTATTTCCCTTTCCCTTAAAGATGAGTTTAACAAGTACACATTTCCAGTTTTAAAGTATCTCCCCATATTTGAATGACCTAGTGATAAATTGATATAATGGTACTTGTCACTCGTCCCTCTCTAATACAGATGACGAACAGGTGGGGTAGTTCATTTACATGCTTTATTACATAGAACAGCATTACAGAATATAAATGAACTGATTAACTGACATACTATACAGACATGCATGCTTACATCTCATCTTACTACAAAATGGCAGTCAGGCTCACACATACCCAGTATTTATACACTTGTGGGAGACCCTAGAAAGCTTCTTAAAGCTGTACACACATATTGATCTACATTCTTCCTTTTAAATAGATTGCCCTCAAATGAAATGACATTGGAATAAGACATGCAATAATATAGACATTAGAAACAAACATGATGTTCATGTCCAAGTTGTCGTGTGTCAGTAACATGGTCTGGAAATGCGACCTGATCTAGTAACATAATAATCAGAACTGGGTTTAGTAATAGGGAGAGTCTTTGGTGAACAACTTGCATCAGGAACTTTGGGATTCATCTCAGCAACAGAGATTTTTACTGGAACATCTTCTGGAACTGGAACACTGGACAACTCACTCTAAGATAAAGAGTCTTTCTCACAGGCTAGGTGTTGTGGTATAGGCTTGGACATTAGCATTGAATGTTTCTGATTCCGCCTAAACTCTACTCCTTGTGATTCCACAATGTACAATCTCGACTCTAGGCAAATACTCTTCACACCTCCAATCTGAGCATAACCTTTACATGTTTAAATTCTCACTGTCTCTCCTTCATGTAATGGATTGAGCGGTTTACTAGATTTGTCGTAATAAGACCTCTGTGATAAGCATTTCTTTAACAGATGGGCTTTCACTGATCTGTTATTCTTAACACTTGGAACCAATAAACTACTGCTGACTGGCAATGTAGTTCTGGTTTGTCTCAACAGAAGTCTCTGGGCAGGTGAACCAAGATGTTAATCATGAGGAATATTTCTGAGATTCAAGCGAGTCAAGAAAACATCACTGTTATCTCTTTTTGCTTCTCTAGTAACTGTTTCACAATTTGAATTGGACGTTCTGCCAAACCATTTGACTGCTGGTACTCAGGACTATTCGTAACATGAATAAAGTCCCACTCTTCTGTGAATCTTTTTAATTGCTGGCTAGTAAACTATGTACCTTTGTCGGAAATAACTTTGTGCAGACTACCATGGACAGCAAAATGACAGTACTGGAAGTTAGTTTAGGAAGCAGGTCAATCTCAAACCAATTGGAATAAGAGTCTACTAACACCAAGTAATGTTGACCATTCCATTCAAAAATGTCAGTGGCCACTGCTGACCAAGGTAGTTCAGGAATCTGGTTTAGATGAAGTGGTTCCTTCTGTTGATGTGGCTTTGTACTATTACATACAGAACAAGAAGTAAGTACTCTCTCAATATCTTGTGACATAGAAGACCAGATTGCTAGTCCTCTCACCCTCCTTTTAGTAGAATCCGTTCCTGGGTGGCCACGATGAAAGACAGTATTATATTCTTCTTGCAAAGACTTTCAAACAATCACTTTTGGTCCTTTCATGATAGTACCATTGTCAGACAAAATCTCATCACTGTAAGGAAAATAAGGTTCACTTCTTGAGGTAAACTAGATTGCTTTGATGGCCAGCCTTGATTGACAACATGGTTGAGCTTCTGTAAAACAGGATCTGAAGCTGTATGATGTCTAAGCTCATTGAGATGTGTGGAAGATAAATTTCTCACTTCCATAACTTCAAAATCAAGTGCCTCATTCTCATGCTGTTCAGTGGTAATTCTGGGTGATTTGGATATAGTATCAGCAAGATAAAGAAGTTTGCCTTTTGTGTAGACAAGATTGAAATTATACTTTTGCAGTCTCAGCATCGTACGTTGCAGTCTTGCTGGAGCTGAATGCATTGGTTTTCTCAAGATAGTGACTAGAGGTTGGTGGTCTGTTCGATCTGGATAGGGCAGACATAAACATAATCAAGGAACTTCAAACATGCAACCACAATTGCCAAAAGCTCCTTCTCTATTTGAGCACTCTGCATTTCAGTTTGGGTTAGAGTTCTGGATGCGGAGGCAACTGGTTGACCCTCTTGAAGAATGACTGCATCAAGACCAAATTTCAAAGCATCACAGGAAAGAGTAACTGGTTTTGAACTTCATAGTATCTCAGAGTTGATGGACTGGCAATTCTCTGTTTCAGGATATTAAATACTCTCTGGTATTGTTCCAACCAAGACCAGGATACATCTTTGCGTGTCAACTCTCTGAGTAGTGCTGCTAGTTGGCTCAACTCTGGTATGAACTTGCCTAGGTAGTTGACCATGCCAAGAAAACGTTGGGGCTTGAACATTGTCTGGAGCTGGCATCTCAAGAATAGCTATTTGCTTGGAAGGGTCTCATTGTAAGCCTGAACTGGTAAACAAATGACCAACATAAGTGACTGTTCATAGCCTGAACTTGCACTTTTGAGGATTGAGCTTAAGATTTACTTCATGAGCTCTGTCCAGAACTTTCTTTAGGTTTCTGTCATGCTCAGTTTCACCATTACCTCCTACTAATATATCATCTACTATAAAAGCACACAGATACTCAGAAAAAAATTGCTCCATTGCTTGTTGAAAAACTTCACTGGCAGGATGTATCCCAAATGGCATTCTAAAAAATCTGTACCTGCCAAAAGGAGTACTGAACACAGTTAGCAACTCGGATTTCTTATCAAGCAAAATTTGCCAAAATGAACTCTTTGAAAAAAGACAGAAAAACAGTGGCATTTGGCGTAAGAGCTGCAACTTCTTCCACTATATGCATTGGATGATGAAGTCTTTATTTTATTTTACATTTGTTGACCGGGCTAGTCCAGCTGGATATATGTCCATTTTCAGTGGAGGCCCAGGGAGAAAAGCTCCGCAAATTACAACAACATAAAAGGTCAAGACAAAGACAATAACAGTATAATTTGGTACATAAGAAGTTTTAACAATTATAGTACATGCCTAAGATTATATATTTTATATTTCAGTAGGAAAAAGGAAAAATTTATCTAAGAATAGATGAATAAGACTAATACATTTGCATTAGAAATGGTGTAGTACAAATCTTTATAACATATTACAAAATTAGATACACCTAGTAATTTATGATAAGAGATACTAAGGTCTCACAAAAACCTAAGAAAGAAAAACACTAGAGATCAATAGATAGAGTATAGAAGATCAGCAAACAAGGATGGATTTCTAGTGTTATTTAACACATAGGTTGTGATACTATATGAAGGTGTTTGATCATTCCACAGTATATACTTATTTACATGAGAAAAAATCCTAAGGAAGGTTAAGCTCACTAAAAATTAGTGAGACAACACAAGATCATGATCATGGGAGGCTAGGAATTGTGGGGGTCTAGTTAATTGTTAGGTACTTAGTCTGGGTTAACACAGGGGCATAGCCAGTGTGATCTGAGGTAGGGTTTAAGCTTGCTTTTAAATAAGCTGACAGAGGATATTGAGGTTAGCTGGCTAGGGAGGATGTTCCAGGCTTTACCTACTGTATTGGAGAACAAGGTGTCACCAGCTAAGTTGTTGGATTTTGATATTTGTACAAGTAGGTTATTAGCTGAGCATAAGGTCTTGAGGTTATTATAGGGGATGACTAGGGATGTAAGTATGGGTGTATTTTGAGGTAAATACAGGATCTTATGGGCTACTATTAATTGATTGAAAAGTATTAAATTTGGCAGCTCTAACCATCCTAACTGATTCAGATTGATACAGTGATGAGTTCTATAGGAGGACCCAGCTGCAAATCTGGCAATATTGTTGTAAGAGGATGTAAGTTTACTCAGATTACTTCTACATATTTTGGTATAGATAGGGGAGGCATAGAGCAAGGTAGAGATGAGGTGGGTACGAGCAATAGTAACCCTGGCTGGAGGTGTAAGAAAGGGTTTTATTCTATAGCGGGAACCTAGTTTCTTGTTTACTATTTACTTATGGTGTTATTAGTGTGAGGTTTAATGGACAAGTTGTTATCTATTAGTACCCTGAGTAGTCTGGTGGTTGGTTCAGGAGATATTATAGTTCCATCATTTGAAGTAATAGTAAAGTTAAGTGGGGAGGTTCTGCGGGTGGGGGTAAATAGTAGCATTTTTTGTTTTTTGGGGGTTTTGGGGTTAAGGATAAAACGTCTTTGTAGGAGCAAGTTTTCAACTGTACTAAAGGTCATTTGGGTTAGTGACTGAAGTTCTGATTGAGAAGCAGCAGCGCATATGAGTGTGGAGTCGTCAGCGTATTGGATACAGTCAGCTTGAGGAATTACAGAATGAAGGTAATTTGTAAAGATGGAGAAGAGTAATGGGCCAAATATTGATCCTTGCAGGACCCCTAGAGTGACTGGGACATGGGAAGATAAAGTATTTTCCCATAGTACAGCCTGTTGCCTGTTATGTAGGTATGATTGGAACCACTGTATAGTGTGGTTGTCCAATGACAGGTTTTTGAGTGTGTCTATAAGGAGGTGGTGATTCACCATGTCAAATGCTTTGGACAGGTCAATAAAAACAGCTGAGGATAGAGTATCACTATTACGATTACTGTTAATATGGTTAGTGAAGGATAAGAGAGCAGAGGTGGTGCTATGAAATGGTCTAAAGCCATGTTGACAGGTTACTAATAAATTGTGATCGAGTAGGTAGGTTAACAGTTGTATGTGTATACATTTCTCCATTATTTTTGCCAAAGGAGATAGAATAGCTATGGGCCTATAATTGGACAACTCTTTGGAGTTACCACCCTTATGCAGGGGAATAATGTGAGAGACTTTCCAGATTAGGTGAATAGATCCTTTAGAAATAGTTCTGTTAATGAGGATGGATATGGGGTAGGCTATGACTTTAGCAGCTTTTTTCAGATATTCTGCAGGTAATTTATCAGCAGAGAGAGTAGTGGGTTTAAGTTTCTGTATGAGGTTACAGATAAGTGAAGTGGGCACTGGCTGAAAATGAAATTGATGAGAATTATTGGTAAAGGTTGTGGCAGAGCCTGGGGTGCTAGGGGATAGCTGGTTGGCTAGGGATTGTATGGTTTCAGTGAAAAAAGTATTAAATGAGTCAGCTATTTGGATGGGATTGTTGTGATCAGAGCCAGAGGGAGAGGGAGTACTTGAGCATCCAGGGTGTAGGAGGTTATTGATACCTCGCCAGAATTTTTGGGGATTATTTTGGTTGGTTTGTTGTAGTTGGTAGTAGTAGTTTCTTTTATCAGCCAATATGGCTTTTTTTGTTTCATTTCTTAGCTGTCTGAATTGCAGGTGGTCTGAGGAGCTTTTTGTTGAGCGCCATTTAGCCCAATGTTTATTTCTTTGGAGGATTTTTTGTTTGGTTGTTTTGGTGAGCCATGGTGCCGGTTTGGTTCTAATTCTAACTTTGCATAATGGGGCATGGCTGTCTAAAATGGTTAGAAATTTAGAGTTAAAGTATTTCACGGCATTATCTATTGGGAGGTATTTCAGGGGTGACCAGTCATAGGTGGCTAGTTCAGCTTGAAAGTGAGCAGGATTAAAATTTTTGTAATGCGAATAGTTCTACAGATGGTAGAGTTTAGGATGACAGTTTTTGTTCTGATTAAATAGGTAAGGAAGTGATTACTTATGTCCTCAGGGAGGGTGCCTGTTTTATAGTTTAGTTGGGGGGTATTAGTGAGTATCCAGTCAAGGGTACTAGTTTTGTTGTTAGTTTTATTGGTGCAGGTTGGGGATGTTATAATTTTGGTAAAACCATATTATGACCTGCCACCATGGAAGATACCCATTCAGTCGGTTCATCTACTGGACAAACTACACCTTGTTGCATCATTTTATCTAGCTTGGCTTTGACTCTGGTCTGCATACCACTGGAACTTTCCAGGCTAGCCTGACAACTGGGCTGACATCTGGGTCTAACTTCATGGAGTACACAACTGGAAGCTTGCCTAGTTTGTCTTTGAAAAGATCAGCATAGGTAGACAAAATAGACTGGGCGAAATTAGAGTAGGGGTCTTTTAAACTAACATTGTGGACTTCCATGTTAAGTGAAAGCAGTCCCATTTTCAAACTGTCTCTGAGTCCTAATAATGACTATACATGCCTTTTGACCACATAAATAACAAGTTGTATCATCTCCCAGCAGAGTAACATGAAAGCATTACTGAGCCTTCTGTTTGAATTTCACCACTACCATAAGCAGCAAGCTTCACACACTTTGCCAAATCAAGCTTCTCACCAGCACATATGCTAGCAAATGTTTCTGCAGACATATCATTGCACTTTGAACCTGTGTCAACTTTGAGCTCTATGGGTCTCCCATTTATCCGAACAGTACAAAATACTTCATTATTTGCTCAAATCTACTGTAGTAACTGTTTCATGAAGTACTGACACACCATCAACATAAAAAGTAGGGTCACAGCTTTCTAACTGATCAACTCATTTATTTGAATGCTCCCTTTTAATAAAAGAATGTGTGCCTTTTGATTTACAAAGCCTTTTGAAATTATTACACTTATTACATCTGTGGCATTGCTGACCAAAAGCTAAACACGTCTCTCTTTTAGGCTCATGATTTCCACCACAATTATGACAATTAACAATGAAACTGTGTGTGGGCCCATTCTTTGAGTTTTTTGACTCACTTATACTTCACTGAGACTGTGTGATTTCCAGAGCACGCCTTGGAATGTGCTAGAAAGTTATAGGGTTTCCCTGTGACTGTTACAGGAATTACAGTTGCTGCCGTGTGCTTGGGCCTGTTTCTTTTAACCACATGCTGCATACTATCAACATGAGCTTTAGAAGTTACTGGAAGCATGCATCTCACATTTGTAAACATATTTGTGTGCTTTTCTGTAAGCTCATATATCTGACAAATCTCACTGGCCTTATTCAAAGTTAAATCACTGTCACAAATCAAAATCTTTCTCACAGCATCATCTTTAATACCACACACAAGTCTGTCTTTTATCAACTCATCCCTTAAATCACCAAATCTGCATGTTTTAGCTTTGTTTCTCAAATCAGTTACATATGCTGCAAAAGTTTCACCAGGCTTTTGATCCCTTGTATAAAATAAGTGCCTTTCCTTTGTAACATTTGTTTGGGGGTTACACATTTCTCTAAATTTATGTTTCAAGCACTCGGGGTCCTTTCCTGACTCAGCTGGTACAACTATATGATGGTTTCCCCCTCTCCTGCAAAGACAGCAGGTGCATACACAAATGAATGCTCCCTTTCAATGGCATCTGACACAGCTAAAATAAGCAAAACAAATGCCTTTGTACAGTCATCTTTATCAGAAAATGCAGCCTGTATGAAAATCTCATACTCTTGCTCAAACACACTCCAGTTCTCTGCGATATTATTATCAAACACAAGTGGTCCTGGTTTTCGAAATCTATCTGCCATGCCAACAAAGTATGCCCAAACACACTGTAAAATATGGCTATTGTAATCATACGAACAAGCTCACACAGTCAGTACTTGTAATAACATTCAAATGCATAATGAACTCTTCAAAATACTATACTTTGCAAACTATGTTTTGAAATTGCTGTATTTTGTGAAATAACTGTACTGTAATACTTCACAAACATGCAAATACTTCATACACTTCAGACAACTTGAATAGCTTTAATTGATGTGAAAAAGTATTGCTTAGAGAAAAAAATGCAGTTGTTTCCCTTATTTTATTCATTTTATGTGATTCGGACTTTATTTAAAACATTTTCCATAGTTATTTAGAATATTTCTATTAATATATTTTAATTTTGAATATTTCTGTTACTTAGAAATTCATTTAGAGAGTTCTGAATGCCTTGTTTCATATTTTGCAAATAAGAAATAGTTTAAGTTTTAATACCTGAAATTTGTTTCTGACCTGTTTTGTGAGTTATATGTGCAGTAGGGATGATTTGCTCCTCTATATTCCTCCAACCTTAGCTGAGTGCCTCTTGGTCTCGAATCTGAGGAACCTGGATCCCATTCTGGCACCGTGCTGCTTGTCCCTCTCTAGTACTGATTATGAAGAGGCAGGGTAGATCATTTACATACTTTATTACATAGAAACACATCAGGATGGATAACAGCATTACAAAATATAAACAAACTGATGAACTGAAAGACTATACAGACATATATGTTTACATCTCAACAGCTTACTACACAATGGCAGTTAGGCTCGCACATGCTCAGTATTTATACACTTGTGCAAGCCCCTAGAAAGCTTCTTAAAGCTATACACACATACTGATCTACAGTACTGCAAGCTCATGCTGAAGTATTCTCATGTCACTATTACTAATTCCATCTCCTCCCTTTGCTTTTCTTGGTTACAATTTGCTTAGTTCTTTTTTTCAGTGTAATCTAATTTAATTTCAGTATATGAAGATTTATCACCCTCTTTGTAAAGCCAAGCTATTTTGTATAAGATTTTATAAATATATCTATAATCTGCTGTGTTTGAGAATATATTTTAGAATCTACAGAGCTTATTGAGTTGTATGTTTTTTCTCCTACCACGTTATGTATCTATAAAAGGGTTTCTATTATCGTCAATATTTTTTATATACATTTTCTTCAAAATTTTCCTGATTTTGTCTCACACTATATTTAATTTGTCTGTCCAGTATATTTCAGTTTTCAATGTATTAGTTCATTTCTATTTCCATTTCTTGTATTTTTATCTCTCATATTAAATAAGTATCCTGTTCTTATGGAAATATATGCTCCTGACCATGTGTGCCTGCACCCTGATATTAAACATTTTTTTCATTCAAACATTTTCCAGAACTTGCCGCATTCCTTTTGCAATCTTACACTTAATACATCAGCCCAGTTAGTTTTACATATTGACCATTTTCTTCCATATAGTCTGTTATTAATCTTCTTTGCATTGGGTTTAGATTCTATTTTGTAAGAACTGTCTACCAGTAACGTAACCTTAATAATCCCACATCACATTGCACATCAAAGGTGGTAAAACCTGACATGAAGTAACACCCTTAGGATCATAAACCATGTCCAGTATGTTCTGCTCTGAAGTATGTTTGTCTACACTCTGGAGGAATTAAAAAAAAAACACCGTTATTGAATTACCACTTGTGACATAGGCAAACTTACATTCATATAAAAGTAAACAAACTATATAAACAGGCTCACATTTACAAATATTATACATCACATATATTTTTCTATACAATGAATCTGCAGGGATTGTTGTTCCTGAACATATATTGTAAGTAATTTCCTTGCTAATACTGCAGCATCAGTATTATTCCAGTCTGTTTCTGATAAATTTAAATTACCAGCTACTATTATTTTCCCTCCTGTGCTTCATGCAAGAAAGACCAGATGGCTTAGTGGTTAAGGTCTTCACCTCCCATGCACAAGGTACAAGGTTCGATCCTGATCTCCGACCAATGCCTGTTTGGTGTTTGTATGTTCTCCCTGTGTCTCTGTGGGGTTTCTCCCATGTCCAAAAAACATGCTGAGTGTTTCCATCTCAAACTCACCAATGAATGCAGCTGTGGGCAGCAGCACAGACTTTACATGATGCCTTATAGGGGGAAGAGTTGTACAGACCAACCGCTTTGGGCATCTACTGTGGTGCACAGTATCCTCAAGATAGGAGAACACAGATCACAGACTGCATGCCGTGGCAGGGCTAGCCACTCGACGGTGTAAAATATGGCTCTAGGTGATTCAGTCATGTTGACTAATGTCGCCAAAAATGGGCATGGGTAGTTACCGGTGATAAGTGGGTTGAGGACCCGGCCTATTCTGATCCATACCAGGGACCCGTGCTAATGGTGGGAGGGGTATATGTGTCCCTATTGCCCAGTGTGTGTCTGCCATAAAGCCCAGCAGCCCTGGGTCAGTAAGCTACTGGATGGCCGGTATCTAGTTGCCCAGCCTGGGTTACCTGGGATAGCTCTGTTGAACGAAAGCTGGACATAAAACCAAGCAACCTGCCAAACTCAGAATTGCTACACTTAATCTAGGCTCACTGACAAGATGCATCTTGGAAGTGGATAACATGATGATATGGAGGAGGCTGGACATCCTATGTATCCAAAAGACGAGATGGAAGGGCAGTGCAGCAAAGCCACTTGGCTTGGGATCCAGAGTCTACTACTCAGGTGGAGGGCAGGCTAGAAATGGTGTAGGAATTGTGGTGAGAGTGGCTTCAGAAGGCAGTAAGGGATATCATCAGAATTAATAGCAGACTCGTGGCAGTCAGACTCCAGTGTAATGATAGGGCAATATTCATAATCTTAGCCTATGCCCCACAGCAGGGTTGTGATAGTGAGGAAAAGAGTGCATTCAGACAGCAGGACCTACTAGATAAAGCAGGACAACATAAATTGGTGTTGATAATGGGTGACTTGAATGCACATATCAGGATAGACAGAACAGGCTATGAGGACTGTCTGGGCCCACATGGGTGGGGCAACAGGAATAACAGCTAATCAGCTACCTCCTGATGGCTCAAGTCCTACTACTCCCATAACTAGCTCGCAACCCTCTTTTCACCTTCAACCTGTTCCCACATCCCTTGTTTGAACCCTTATCAAGAAACTTAAACCAACTACCCTCTCTGCTGATCTCTTACCGGCAGAATATCTGCAAAAAGCAGCAGATGCCATAGCCTATCCCATCTCCATCCTGATTAATAGAACTATAACCAAAGGTTCCATCCCCTCTATCTGGTAGGTATCTCATATTATCCCTCTCCACAAAGGTGGCAACTCCAATGAATTATCAAATTATAGACCCATTGTTATATTATCGCCCCTGGCTAAAATTATGGAGAAATGCATACATAAACAACTGCTAAGGTATCTTATCCAAAACAACTTACTTGCCAAGTCTCAACATGGTTTTAGACCATTTCACAGCACCACCTCTGCCCTCCTGTCTTTTACTGATGCCATAAACAAAAATCGCAATGATAACATTCTTTCCTCAGCCCTCTTTATTGATCTCTCTAAAACCTTTGACATGGTAAACCATCAACTTCTCATAAGCATACTTAGATCCTTTTCTTTAGATAATCTGGCTATACAATGGTTCCAGTCTTACCTAAATGACAGACAACAGGCTGTCCTATGGCAAAACAAGATATCAACCTGTCTTCTCATTACCCTTGGTGTTCCACAAGGTTTCATATTAGGACCACTCCTATTTTCAGTCTTTATTAATGACCTGCACTCCGTCCTTCCACATACTACCTGTATTCAATATGCAGACGATTCCACATTAATATGCTCTGCTACTTCCCCCTCTGATTTACAGACCCTAACCCAAAATGTGTTTAACATAGTTGAAAACTGGCTCCTTAACTGTCATCTCATACTGAATCCTAAGAAAACAAAATTACTACTATTCTCCTCAACCCGCAAGTCCTCCCCACTTACCTTTATGGTTAAGTGAAACAATGTCACCATAATATCTCCGGATCCCTCCACCAAACTGTTAGGGGTATTAATTGATAACCTTAAATTTGATGTGCATATCAACCATACTATAAACATAGTCAATAAGAAACTTGGCTCTCTATACAGGATTAAGGCCTTCCTTACCCCACTAACTAGGACTGTAATTGCCCACGCCCACTTACTCTCCACCCTCCTTTATGCCTCCCTCATATTCACCAACTTGAGTAAAAATGACCTCAACAAACTGGCAAGCTCCTATAATAACATTGGTAGGTTTGCCACTGGAGCTGCATGCAGAACTCACCACTGAGATTACTTGAGTTAATTAGGGCGGTTAGAATTTCCTAACCAGCTACAATACAATCAAATTATAATTGCACATAAAATTCTTTATCAATCTGATAACACTCCCATGCTTAATAACCTTATCACCCCATACAACAACCTTAAGACTTTATGCTCATCTAATAGGCTACTAGTACAGATAGTTAAAACCAACAACACAGCCGGTGACTCCTTGTTCTCTAACACCATTGGCAAAACCTGGAACTCACTGCCTACTTATCTTACCTCGGTTTCCTCAATAACCCTATTGAAAACTAACCTTAAATAGTACTTCAAAACATGTTGGCTATGTCCCTGTACTTACCCTGACTAACTCTCTCCTATATGATGAGGTTCAAAGATACTTTATTGCTGTACTAAGAATGAAAGTTATGAACTGGGTTTGATTTAACATGTCAGACCTTTTACAGTGTATATGTATAGCCTATCGCTATATTCAAATGAATTCTCTATTTGTATGTTTTCATGTATAAATGTAATGTATATTCTATGTCTACTGCTGGAGCTTTTCTCCCCGGGCCTCTGCTGAAAATGGATATATATATATCCAGTTGGACTAGCTTGGTCAACAAATGTAAAATAAAATAAAATAAAGAAAGAAGAAGAAGCCATTCTAGACATCTGTCTGGCAAATTGATAGTAGCCATCACGTGGTTCAGAAAGAGACACTCACAAGATCACATACAAGAGTAGTCAACATGCAACTCAGGTAGACTTCTTCCTAGTAAGGAAAAGGCACTAGGGTAGAATCCATGATTGCAAAGTCATCCCCAGTGAAACAGTCGGCGCACAGCATAAACCACTAATTGCCACAATCAGCTGCAAGCAGTAGTCAGAGAAGGCTCTAAGGTCAACAGAGACCAGGATGAAGACCTGGAAGTTGACAGGAGAGAAAGTACAACAGATCAAGGAATTACTCAGGACTCTAGCACCTTAAGAAGAGGAGAAAATAGGTGTAGTTGAAGAAGAATGGCAGCGCCTAAAAGCAACATGTGTTAAGACTACAGAAAAGATTGTGGCCGAGCCAGGTATGGAAATAAGGTACATAAGGAAAGCTGGTGGTGAATGCAGAAGTCCAGGAAGTCATCAAAAGAAAGAAGGAGTGCAGAAAGAAGTGGGAGACAGAAAAGAATGAACAGGCTAGGACGGGCTACTGGTTGGCTAACAAAGAAGCTAAGAAAGAAGTTGCAACAGCAAAGAATAGGGCATCGGAGGCACTGTACCAACTTCTGGAAAGTGACTCAGTAAGGGGCACAAAGAAACTATATCAGGTTGCAAGGCAAAGACAGAAAGATAAAGAAGATAGTCAGACAGCCTTCATAAGGGATGCCAGCAACAAACTACTGACCAGTCCACAGGACATCAGATGCAGATGGAAGGAGTATTTCCAACAGCTTCTGAATGAAGAAAACCCCACAGAAGCTGTACTGCCCCAGAAACAGCCTACGATGAGAGAAGAAGAGAGGCCCTCCCTAGAAGAAGTAAGAACAGCACTAAGGAAGTTGAAGTCAGGGAAAGCAGTAGGCTCAGATGAGGTCACAGCAGATATGATAAAGATGTTGGCTGAGATAGGGGAGAAATGGCTCCTGAGGGTATTCATAGCAGTGTGGAGAGAAAGGTGTATCCCAGATTACTGGAGAATAAGCATACTCTTGCCAGTGTACAAGAACAAAGGGGACATCCACAACTGTGGGCAGTACAGAGGCATCAAACTCCTATCACTTTGCATGAAAGTTCTGGAGAGGGTGATTGATAAACTGATACGCAGAGTAGTAGCATGTAAGATGGGAGATGGGCAGTTTGGATTCAGATCAGGATGCAGCACAATTGATCTGATGTTTGCATTGAGACAGATACTTGAGAAAAAGCTAGAGATGAGGAGAGAGAGTCCAACTGAGCATTCCTAGACTTGGAGAAAGCATATGACAAGGTCCCAAGAAAGCTGATTTGGGCAGTACTGCGGTGGTTTGAAGTCCCAGAAACATTGGTAGAATTAGTGCAGACTATGTACAAGGACCCAATGACTTAAGTACGAACAGTGTTCAGTCTTACAGAGGGGTTCCCAGTGGAAGTGGGTGTACATCAGGGTTCAGCTCTGAACCCACTGCTGTTCATACTGGTTATGGACTACATTAACAAACAGGTTGGAAGGGACGGATCAACAAAGCTGCTGTATGCAGACGATGTGGTAGTACAGGCAGACTCTGAGCTAGAACTTCAGCAAAGGATAGGAGAATGGAATGCAAGTCTGAAGGCACACGGGATGAAACTAAGCATAGATAAGATGGTGGTAATGACAGCAAATTGGGGAAATCAGAAGAAGCTGAGAATAGAGATAGAAGGGAAGATAGTGGAACAGGTAAACAGCTTCAAGTATCTGGGAGGGGTAGTTGAGGAGAAGGGTAGTCTGAATGAAGAAGTCAAAGCTAGACTCAGAGGGGCTGCAACCAACTGGCATAGAGTGTCAGGTGTAGTCTATGACAGAAGAATGCCAAAGAAGCTGAAAAGTAAGGTGTACAAGACAGTGGTGCGACCAGTACTACTGTATGGTACAGAAACATGGGCAGTAAAGGCAGAACAGGTGAAGAAGCTAGAGGTGATAGAAATGAAGTGCCTGAGAAAGGTGGTAGGATGCACACTGTGGGACAGATGAAGAAATGAGGATATAAGACCAGAAGCCAAAGTAGCTCCAATTGAAGGAAATATCAAAGAAAACAGATTACGGTGGTTTTGGCACATGTGTAGAAAAGCAGAAGACAATCTGGTGAGGAAGATTTGGCACAGACAGGAAGAAGGTAAGAGAAAGCAAGGATGTCCAGCAAAGAGATGGATGGATTGTGTGAAAGAAGATCTGTGACAGTCAGGCATGAGTGTTGAAGAAGGCAGGAGTGTGGCACTGAATCAACAGAGTTGGCGACAGTTAACATGATACCCCGACCCCATGTAGAAAAATGGGAAAAAGGGAGCTGATGATGATGATGATGATGAATGTTTCATGCAAGAAAAGTATAAATCCCTCTAAGTCATTAGCACTTGACTTTGGAGGTCTATGCACCCCAACAATTGCAATCTGTTCTAGGGTTGTCTTTATTGTTACAGCTACACAATCTACAGTATTGGTATTATCACCAAACATGTAATAATCACAGATTGCATAACAATCTTTAATCCCTATTATAACACCACCATCTGATTTTTTTATTATAAAGTCTGTTACAGTAAAACCATTTATACCCCGACAGAACTGGTTTTCAGGTTATTGTTCTTTAACCATGTTTTATAACCAATAACATCAATCTTATGCAAATACAGCAAAATTTCCAATAAAACCTTTATTACTAATGCTCCTAGCATTAACAACCACCACAGATAAATCAAAGTTTGCTGTCTGTGAACTAAGTTTTTGAACTGGCAAAAATCCTGTCTTGTTTTAGTCAAATATTGAAATATATCTGCTGCAAAAATTATCTTCCCTTATCCTGATAGGTGGTCTCCATCCTATCTATACACATGTATCCAAAATTATGTTTGCTTGTTCTACACATTTCCACTTTTTAAAATAAGACATTTTTTTCATTTGGGTAGTTTGTAGCTTGAATTCCAAAATTATCATTGGTATGGTCATGTTTAGGAATTGATATCACATAATCGAACTTCCAAAACATCGAACACCATAAGCTCGAACTTGGAAGATCGAAATGTGATAACATCGAAAGCTCAAAACAGCGCATTTTTCCCAGGGAAACACACAAACAACGCAAGCACACCAAAAATTATTTCTAATTAGGGGGGCTTCACCCCCCACACCCCCAACGTGGGGGGCTGTGCCCCCCCACCCCCTACTTAAATATACCAACTCCGAGATTGCACCACAGTGGAGGAAATAGCAAAGCTGTGGAAACAGCCCATTGAATTCTTGTCCTGGGAAAGAATTTGATGTTCCGCTGCTTCGATATTGTCAGTGTTCAAGGTTTCGGATTCGAAGTAATAACATTCAAAATTGTGAGGCTTCGACATTATGATATCAACCCATGTTTAGTAGGTGTTGGGTGATCTTTATGGCATTCACACCTGGACAAGCTATGTTATCTAAAAGGATTGTAAGTTCCCTGTTAAGAGTCAATGAGTCCTCGAAGATGAGATCATTTGAATCAACGTGATTAAAAACAGTTCCATACTTCCTTCTAAGGCCCTACTCCCTTCCTGTGTATGGACAACTGTCAAGCATGACATTATTAGCTGTTCATTAGGTTTACCTTTGAAATGTTGAAAATCATGTTGGGCCCGTTGGGCGAACCGAAATGCCGAATTCTGGATGTCGAACGTCACCGAAGTTCGAAACTCAGCAAATCGAACAGCAGATTTGCTGAGTTTTGAACTCCCATGTCGAACACACAATGTAATGCAGGGGAGCAATTCCCCTGCACCCCCCACCCCCTACTTTAATATTCTAACTCCGAGATTGCAGTACAGTGGGGAAAGGGTCCATTTCCCGATCCCCACTATAGTGCAATCCGCACCCAAAATGCCGAATCTGCAATGAGCGAATGTCACTGTGCATTCGCTCATTGCACATTCGATGCATTTTTTTTCGACTATGCAAAAACTGGAAAACATCCTTTCAGTCTTTTTACTTTCACACATGTGCATTACGCACATGTAAAGGTAAACCATTCATTATCCTCTTTGCAAATGTATGTATCACTTCTAATAATTAAATCTTCAATTACTAGTATATCATTTCTGACCAGATCCAAAGAATCTCCTACTTCTAATTAATTCACTAACGCCTGCTCTATCAGTTGTTACAAAGGAATGATCTTCACTATCGTTAAGTCTTACTAATTGCACTCTTTTCATTGTTTAATACATTTGCAAGTTTACAATTCTCATATGTCTTTGTACTTCCACAGTCTGAGCCATGTTGCCCAGTTCGGTCTTTCTCCTCCTTTTTCTTATAGTACTGTTCCTTAATACTTCCAAGTTTAGTTTAGACTTTTTATTTTACCTGCTCCTTGTCTCTTTTGTCCTACCTTCTCTGTTGGAAAAATTGTGTAATTTTCTGTAAACTGGCTTTGTGATTAAACAATGCCATGATTCCTGGTAAACTGTGTGTTACATAACAAAGCAGTGTCTTTTTCAGCATCCATTCTCTTTGCATTATAGACATGAATCCATTTATTTTTCTTCCTAGCTATTTGTTGTGAATGCCTCCTTTTCTTTCTTTTGTTTATTTTTGTCTACTTGCTCTGAATCCTCAGACTGCTGGATACTTGTAGCTTGAATTCCAGAGTTGTTATCGGTAGGATCATGTTCAGTCTACGTTGTGTGATCTTTCTGCCAGAGGACACTTCCTTTCCTAAATGTGTTTTATTTGCCCTTTTCTAATAATATTTATCTCATCTGCCCAGTCATTAATATATGTAAAAGCAGCTTTCCAACATACTCCAACTGCACAAGTGTAATCATCTTCAGTAAGTATAGATTTGTTATTAATAATAGTAAGTAAATTATCAAACTGTTGACATGAGGAACACACATCCCCAATGTTATTAAGTGTTACCTTTGTAAATCTACACAGTATTTAGCAAACTGGGCAAGATAGTTGTGTTTCTGCAAATCGTTCATGGCATATTCATTTAAAGAATTAATTCTCAGCTACAAACAAAAAATTTAAAAGGAAAAGCAAATCAAAATTAGTGAGAAGGGGTTTCAGAGAAATTAAGACAATTAGTAAGTTAAGTCAAACAGAGAGAGGAAATCACCAAAACAGTATGCATATAAATAAATATTAGGTACACTGAGTTAACCATGTACACGGGGAAGCAATTCATACAATAGTCACTCTGACCTAGAGTGCAGGTTGTGCCAGCCACACTAAAACACTAGATGTTTGTTATAATGCACATGAATATACACAATGGCTTCTGTTCACTATCTCTTGGAGTTCTACCTTGTTATAACAGGAAAAATCAGAGGTGAAAAATAAAATATAAATCAAAATAACTCTCCTACCAAGCAGTTGCACAATAATTTGCAAACGAACACTAGATGGTTTCAGATGAGCTCTGGAGTGTCCTGTCTAAAGCCTGTGAATTTATAGCTGACTTGGCCCTTTAGGATTGCTATAGTTTGCCTATCTACAATCTAGTCATTTCTTCCAACAAACAGTAAAAAATAGAGGCAAAAAAATTAAATATAAAAGAAAATAATCTCCTACCAAGGGTTGCATAATAAATTACAAACCAACGCTGGATGGTTTCAGATAAGCTCTGCTTTTTAGCATTTAGCATTTAGAATGAACTTTGGTCAGATCAAGAGACAGTGTGTGCTCTGCATACCTACTGCCCACAGTCTCTGTCACCCCTTTGAAAACATTTGCCAGATTCAACAGACAGGATACATACTTTGCCAAGGTCATACTAAAAGGGTGAATTTTAATATTCTTGGTTCTGTAATTTATGAGGTCATTTATAATATGTTCCATAGTTTTGCAGATGAGTCTTGTAAGACCTATAGGTCTGCAGTTACCTGTCTGAGTTGTAAGGCCACTTAGGTTAAACAATCTAAGGAGTGTTTCTGGGTGTGTTTATCACTATTAATTGCACAGCCAGGTGTATTGTCAGGTCCTGTGGAGGAAGTATTTTTGGTCTTGGTCAGCACTTTCAGTAAATGAGCTTTAGAGATAGTTAGGGGAGCAAGGGATTCAAATATTCACAGACTCCTGTAGTAGACTGATAGTGTTCTTTAGCTTCTTTGTAATGCTTTTTATATTATCCTTGAGAACAGGAGTTTTGGATTTACTAAATAATTTAAGGAGTGTAGATCAATGTGTGTGTATGTACCTTTAAGAAGCTATCCAAGGGCTTGCACTAGAGTATAAATACTGAGCTCGTGTGAGACTGACTGCCATTTTGTAGTTAGCTGTTGAGATGTGAACATGTATGTATGTATGTAAGCTCTGTTAGTTAACTAGTTTGTTCGTATTTAATGATGCTGCTATCCATCCTGATGTGTCTGTATATATTAAAGCATCTGAATGTAACCCCAAGCCTTCTTGTTATATGTATTAGAGATGAATGATTGACATGGTGTCAGAAGTGGCATGTCTAAAATGACATGGTGTTAGAAGCAGCATATCTAAAGGATGTGGTGCCAGAAGCAGCATATCTAAAAGGGCCTGATGTCAGAACCAGCATCCTAAAGGGGCATGAAGTTTAAAATGGCTTGGCGAAAACAATTTAAGGCTCTTATCCAGATGATGGTGGAATATGCAGCAGTAGATCATCCTAAAACTATGCATACTTCGTAAAACAGATCAGAAATGAATTTCAAGTATTAAAACTTGCTCAGCACTATTTCTTTTTCACATAATATGAAACAAGGCATACAAAATGTTCTAAATAACATTTGCATAAGCAAATATGTACGATATTGATAAAGATATTCAAATTACTACAGAAAATGTTTGAAAAAAAGTCTGAATTGTATAAAATGAATAAAATATGTAGAAATTACCGTATTTTCACAAAGTATATGTATTTTCATATTAAGCAAATATATTCGAGTTATAAGAAGTGTATAAATTGTTCATATGTTTGTGCAGTGTTACAGTAAATTTTTGCAAAGTACAGCCATTACAAGGCATATTTCTTAAACTACAGTCATTACACAGCATACTTCGCAAAGTAAAGTATTTTGAACAGTTTATTGTGCATTTTGATGTTGTTACAAGCTCAGAGCACAGTTTGTACGTACAAAATTACAAGGGCCATATTTTCAGTGTGTTTGTACGTACATTGTGGGCATGGCAGACAGATTTTGAAAACCAAGTGGACTTGTGTTTGACAGTAATATTGCTGAGAACTGGAGAGTGTTTGAGCAAGCGTATGATATTTTCATACAGGCTGCATTTTCTGATAAAGATGACCATAAAAAGGCATTTATTCTATGTAATTTAGCTGGGTCAGTCGCTATAGAAAGGGGATGCTTATTTGTGTATGCATCTGCTATTTATACTGGAGAGGGGGAAAACCATCATATTGTTGTACAGGATGAGTCAATTGAGGACCCAGGATGCTTCAAACAAATTTTGGAGACTCCAGACAAATGTTACAATGGAAAGGCACTTATTTTACACAAGGGATCAAAAGCCTGGTGAAACTTTTGCTGTATATATAACTGACATGAGAAATAAAGCCAAAACATGCAGATTTGTTGACTTGAGGGATGAGTTGATAAATTACAGGATTGTGTGTGGTATAAAAGATGATGCTGTGAGAAAGATTTTGCTTTGTGACAGTGATTTAACTTTGAATAAGGCCATTGAGATTTGTTAGATATACGAGCTCACAGAAAAGCACACAAATATGCTTACAAATGAGAATAGCTCTAGAAGGCACAGTGATAAAACTCATGTTGATAGTATGCAGCACATTATTAAGAAAAACAGACCCAAGTACATGGCAGCTATAGAGTTTCCCAGGGACTGCTGCAGGTCTCTCCAGAACTTTCTAGCTAATTCCAGACTTCGCCCAGTCTTAGTGAAGCACAAGAGTGAGTCAGCACACTCAAAACATGGGCCCCAACCCAGTTTCACTGCCAATTGTCGTAATTGTGGTGGAAGTCATGAATCTAAAAGGGAAAAATGTTTAGCTTTTGGTCAACAATGCCACAAATGTAATAAATGGAATCATTTCAAAAAATTTTGTAAATCAAAGGGCCCACATTCTTTCATTAAAAGGGAACATTTTAAGAAAGAAGTTGATCAGTTAGACTGTGACAAGCCTACTCTTTATCTTGATGGTGTGTCA
Source organism: Protopterus annectens (assembly GCF_019279795.1). Classification (NCBI taxonomy): domain Eukaryota; kingdom Metazoa; phylum Chordata; order Ceratodontiformes; family Protopteridae; genus Protopterus; species Protopterus annectens. Next base: position 1,737,835,435 of record NC_056725.1, on the reverse strand, counting down.
GTGCTTCATGAAATGGTTAATGCTGTTGATTTAGGAGCAAAGAATGAAATATTTTCTACTGTTCAGATAAATGGGAGGCCCATAGAGCTCAAAGTTGATACAGGTTCTAAGTGCAATGTTATGTCTGCAGGAACATTTGCTAAAGTGTGTAAAGGTGAAAGGCTTGATTTGGCAAGGTGTATAAAACTTGTTGCTTATGGAGGTCAAGAAATTGAAACTGAAGGCTCAAGTTTTCTTTCATGATACTTCCAACAGAGTGGAAGAAGCTACGACTTATAATTTTATGTGGTCAATAGGCACGTTCAGTCATTATTAGGGCTCAGAGACTCTTTAAAAATGGGACTGCTTTCATTTAATAAGGAAGCCCATCATGTTAACTTAAAAGACCACTACTATAATTTTGCCCAGCACAATTTTTCTACCTATGCAGTTATTTGCAAGACAAACTGGGGGCAAACTTCCAGTTGTGTACTCCATGAAGCTAGACCCAGAGGTCAGGCCAGCACATAAAGTTCCAAAAGCCAAGTAGGACAGAGTCAAAGCCAAGTTAGATAAAATGGTGCGACAAGGTGTAATTTGTCTAGTGGAAACTCCAACAGAATGGGTGTCTTCCAGGGTGGCAGCTCATAAGAAAAGCTCAGACGACATCAGAATCTGTATTGATTCAGGAGATTTGAACAAAGAGCTAAAAAGACCTCATCATCCAATGCTCACAGTCAAAGAAGTCGCAGCCTTGATGCCAAATGCCACTATTTTTTCTGTCTTAGAGGCAAAGAGTTCATTTTGCAAAATTCAGCTTGACAAAAAATCCTCATTGTTCACTACATTCAGTACTGCGTTTGGCATGTACAGATTTTTAAGAATACCATTTGGGGGAAATTCTACAAGTGAAGTATTTTGGCGTGCAATGGAGCAATTTTTTTTCTGGGTATCCTTGTGCTATCATAGTAAATGACATACTAGTAGGAGGTCATGATGAAGCTGAACATGACAGAAACCTCAGAAAAGTTCTAGAAAGGGCACATCAAGAGAATCTTAAGCTCAGTGCACAGAAATTGCAATGCACAAGACAATGTACCTAACACTTTAGTCATAGGTGACTCTATAGTCAGGCACATTGATGTCCCACTCACCAGGCTGAACAAGGAGAAAATTACAGTCAGCTGCCTGTCGGGTGCCAGGATCCGCCACATAATGCATGCACTCAAGTCACTCTACAACAAGTACAAATACAACTCTGTCATTGTCCATGCTGAAGTGAATGACTTGAGACGTACCTCCCTGGACTACATGAAAAGAGACATGGAAGAGCTCTCGGATCATGTGGCCCAGGCAGGTATGACCCTAGCCCTGAGTAGCATCCTGCCTTTGCCCAGAATGATACCACAGTATAAGGACAAAATGACTGACTTCAACAATTGGCTAAGCTTCTGGTGTCATTCAAAGGGGATCCAGTATCTGTCTGCCTGTCCATATTTACCAAGGATATTCACACCTCCAGGCTAGTTGCCCAACACAATGCATCTGAAATTCTCCAGGTGCAACTAACACTAGGTAAGACTGCAATCCAAATTGTAGCTTGCTACAGATCCCCCACCATGCCCCAAGATTCTCACTACACCTTTCTAAACATATTGGAAAATATTAAGATACAACCAAACACCCTAATACTAGGTGATTTCAACTACCCTGGAATTAACTGGGAAAACTACTCGGATACCAACTCCTTTTCCCAACGGTTCTTGGAATTGATCCAGGGCATTGTAATTTATGAATTCCAAGAACCGTTAATGTCCCACCAGGGGCTCCAATATCCTAGACCTGGTCATTACCAACATGGGAGATAGATGCTCCACACCAGTTGTCACCCCCTCATTGGTCAGGTCTGACCATAAGCAAATCACCCTTGACATCCACATCCCACCCCCATCCCCCAGTAAGGAAACCTCCTTAAAAAACTTCTCCAAAGCCAACTTCATACTACTGAAGTCAGAAGTGACAAACTTCATGACACCCATGCAGACGGGATCTGAAGGTTTGACTGCAGAATCTTACACTAATGCACAGTACGAGCACATCCACTCATGCATGAATCATGCTATCCCAAATAGAACCAAGATGCTCTCCTCCAAAAAAAGGAAGCAAATCTGGTGGTCCCCTGCTATAAACAAACTATACAACAGAAGGAAGAAACTGTTGCAGAATAGAGGAAAATCCCAGGATGCAAAAAAACTCCTTCACCAACCTCAGTAAAAAGCTGAGATCCCTCATAAAATCCTCAAAAGCTAGTTACGAAAATAAAATTGCCAAAGATTCCAAAGACAACCACAAAGCATTCTATAGTTATATCAAGAATCTAAATGGCAATGCACAAATCTGCTCTGAGCTTCAACAGAATGGCATTAACTATACTGATCCCAAGGATATTGCCAATATCCTGGCAGATCGATTTAGTGCCAACTTCATCCCCCTCTCACCCCCTAAAGGGCCCATCTCAATACCAAATGATTGCCAAATTCCGGTAATCATGGCCACAGAGGTGGAAACCGCACTCTCCAAAGCTAAGAATACAGCATCCATGGGACCAGATGACATCCCAGGCTGTGTACTACATGAACTACAAAATGAACTGGCACCTCACCTAAGTGTCATGTTTCATCATAGCCTCACCTCAGGCTTCATGCCCAATGAGTGATGCACAGCTACAGTTATCCCACTCCACAAGGGGGGAACCACCTTTGATCCTGGGAACTACCGTCCCATCAGTCTGACGAGCCTGATCTGCAAGGGCATGGAACGCATTATCATGGAACTTATAAACAAAGACATTGGCAACCTTCAACCACTGGACCCCACCCAGTTTGGGTTTGTGAAGGGTCAATCTAGTCTCCTGAACATGACTGACTTCTTTGAATCAGTCTCCAGAGCTGTGGATGAGGGTAAGGCGGTCCACACAGCCTATCTGGACCTTGCCAAGGCCTTTGACACCATCCCCCACTCTGGAATCATAGATAAACTTACTAAGCTGGGCATAAATCCCTATGTCACTCGATGGGCTGCCAACTGGCTTTCTGACAGAACCCAGACTGTAAAAGTAGCCGACTCCAAATCCAGCTCCAGACAAGTGACAAGTGGAGTACCTCAGGGTTCAGTCCTGGGACCGCTCTTGTTTGGCATCTACTTTTCTGAAGCACAAGCAAACACTAAGGGACTCTGGCTAACAAAGTTCGCAGATGACTGCAAACTGGGAGCCATTACTGAATCCCCAAATGATGTGGATATTCTACAAAAGGGCCTTACAGAAACAGATGCCTGGTGCCAGAGCCATGGGCTCAAGCTTAATGCCAAGAAATGTATAGTTATCCCATTTGGAAAAAAACATGTACCCATGAATTACCACATAGGTGGCAGTGCACTAAACATCAAAAGTGTGATGAGAGACGTTGGGACACAAGTGGACAGTGGTCTCACTTTCGATAACCACATTGCCACAACAGTCAGGAAATCCTTCTATGTGGCACACCTCATCACTAAGGGCTTTTCATCCAGAAAAAAGGAGGTCATTGTCCTACTGTACTCATCCCTCATTAGACCCATTATAGAGTATAATGCCCCATTTGGTATGTACCTCACAAGACATCTGCAACAGCTAGAAAGGCCACAGAAATACCTCACTAAAAGAATCATAGGCCTAAAGCAGATGCCATATGCTGACCGTCTAAAAAAACTCCAGTATACTCTGTGGCATATCGTCTACTCAGAGGCGATCACTGCTTAACATACAAGGCCATGTCAAACCCTGAGCTGTTGGACATGCTCCATTTATAGAAATCCCATTCCTCAGAGCCACATGCTCCAGGGACTTAAACCTTGTCATCATAATGAACAAAACATGCTGGTGGGATAGGTTTCTGACCCAGAGACTCCCCATACTCTGGAATAGACTGCCCACACATGTCAAGCAGAGTGCCTCCTTGGCCCTCTTCAAAAGGAACCTTGATGATTGGATGGGAGATAGGAAAATCACCCCGGGGATCATGTCAGTCACCCTGCTAGACAGGGGTCCAGAGAAGTAAATATTGTAGGATGAAATAGCCAGGGAATTGTTATGGCTAGGCTTGTATAGACCCTAGGGCCGATATCCTAGTACCAACCTATGAACCTATGAACCTATGAAATGCAAATTTAGGCTACAAGAAGTTCCTTATGCTGGTCATTTATTCACAAGTACAGGCATATGACCAGATCCTTCAAAACAAACAGCCATTCTTGAGATGCCACCTTGAAACAATGTTCAAGCCCTGCAACATTTTCTTGGCATGGTCAACTACTTAGGCAAGTTCATTTCAGACTTGAGCCAAATATCGGCACCACTCAGAGAGCTGACACGTAAAGATGTATCCTGGTCTTGGTTAGAACAACACCAAAGAGCATTTGATGTCCTGAAGCAGAGAACTGCTAGTCTGCCAGCGCTCAGATACTATGATGTTCACAAGCCAATTACTCTTTCCTGTGATGCTTCAAAATTTGGTCTTGGTGCAGTTATTCTACAAGAGGATCAACCTGTTGCCTACGCATCGAGAACTGTTTCCCAAACTGAAATGCAGTATGCCCAGATCGAGAAAGAGCTTTTGGCAATTGTCTTTGCATGTTCCAAGTCCCATGATTATCTTTATGGTAGACCTATCTAGATTGAAAGAGACCACCGACCATTAGTCACTATTCTGAGAAACCCTATGCATTCAGCTCCAGCCAGACTGCAACGTGTGATGCTGAGATTGCAAAAGTACAATTTCAATCTTGTCTATAAGAAAGGCAAACTTCTTTATCTTGCTGATACATTATCCAGATCAAATAAAAATAAAAATAAAAAACAGACCGGCACCAGTACCAACGCATTTACTACTAAATTTGCATAACTGTTAGCCATGGGAGTGCCCATGGCAACACCCTTACATTGCTTATACATTTTATCACGAAACAAAGACATTGTTTTCTAAAACTAGTTCTATCAAACCACAAAGCATTTCAGTTTCAGCCGCACTAAAAACAGCAAAATGTGTAATAGATTTCCTTAAAAATTCCTTAAACACTTGTCCTATATGGACAGACTCAAAAAACTCCAACTATTCTCTGCCTCATATCACCTACTTAGAGGGGATCTCTGCTTGACTTACAACAGAAGGAACCACTTCAGCTTAACGCAGTTCTGTTAGAAATGCTACATTTAAAGAAATCCCAGTCCCTCTGCACTACACATTCCAGAGACCTCAACCTCATTACCACAATCAACAGAACAAGCTGGAGGGACAGGTTCATAACCCAGAGGCTGCCCATGCTATGGAATAGACTTCCCATACATGTCAAGCGGAGCGCCTCACTGGCCCTCTTCAAGAGAAATCTTGATGAGTGGATGGGAAATAGAAAATTCACCTGGGAATTACTCCAGTGAATATACTCGACAGAGGCACTGGGAAAAAAGGTCGGGTGGCACGATGCCAGGGTTATGCTATGGGCTAGGCTTGTAAAGGCTCCAGGGCCATTAGCCTGGCACACACCTATGAACCTATGAACCTATACAAATTCCATTTATTTATGGAATTCCTAAAATTCATAAGTCCAGCACAGCTCCACCATTGAGACCAATAGTTTCAGCTACTGGCTGGATTACAGAGCCTATATCTAAATACATAGAATCTAGATTGAAAGTAGCTTTAAACTATTCAACTACTATTATTAAAAATGCAACACAATTTTTAGAAGAACTGTTTACTTGGTCATGTAACAAGATTTGCTGAAGAATGGGACTTTACTCATGTCACAAGTAGTCCACAGTGCCCACAGTCAAATGGTTTGGCAGAATGCTCAGTTCAAAGTGAAAGCAGTTACTTGAGAAGTCTAAACGAGATAATACTGATATTTTTTTGAATCTCGAATCTCAGAAATGTTCCTCCTTGTGATAAACATCTTGGTTCACCTGCTCAGAGACTTCTGTTGAGACAAACCAGAACCACATTACCAATCAATAGTCAATTGTTGGTTCCATGTGTCAAGATCAACAGATCAGTGAAAGCCAATCTGTTGAGGAAACTCCTATCCCAGAAGTCCTATTATGATAAGACCAGTAAACCACACAATCCATTACAAGAGGGAGAAATGGTAAGGATGCACATGTCCAGAGGTTATGATCAGATTGATGTTGTGAAGAATATTGATCCAGAGCTGAGACTGTACATTATAGAATCAGAAGGAGCAACTTTTAGGCAGAATCGGAAACATTTAAGACCGGTGTCCAAGCCTATACCACAGCAGATAGCCTATGAGAAAAACTCTTTATCTCAGAGTGAGTTGTCCGGTGTTCCCACTCCAGAGGAAGTTTCAGAGGACATTCCTGTTCCTATGACAAATCCAGATGTTACTGATATGAGTTGCACACTGCAAACTGTCCCTGTTGCTAAATCTAGTCTCAACTTTTATGTTACTAGATAAGGTCGAATCTCTAAACCCTGTAGCAAATATGAAGCAACTAGGACATGAACATAGTGTTATGCTTCTAATGTATATAGTATTGCATGCCTATCTCTGATATTCTTTTGCATGAAGGGCATTCTTTTTAAGAGGGAGAATATAAATCGATGTCTGTGTATATACCTTTAAGAAGCTATCCAAGGGCTTGCACTAGAGTATAAATACTGAGCATGTGCGAGCCTGACTGCCATTTTGTAATTAACTGTTGAGATGTTGTGGTCTCGATGTTTTGAATTTAGATGTTACGAGTTTTAGATGTTTTGAAGTGTAACCGTTTGTATATAGTAAAGCATCTGAACAAACTCCAAGCCTTCTTGCTATATGTATTAGAGACAAACGAGCGACAAGGAGCTTCTATCTTTTGTTGTAGGTTTTATTTACAATCACACAATAACGTAGAAAGGAAGAATTCCTAATCCCTGACATGCTGTGCTCTTGTGCAGCAACATAGATACACTTTTCAATCACCTCCATCTTCAATCAAATGGGCCACAGCTGAGCTACTTTACCAGCTATGAATCTTGAGCAAATATAAGTAAACTATAAATATGTGTGTATGAGTGTGTGTGTGCATGTGTGTGTGTGTGTGTGTGTGTGTGTGTGTGTGTGTGTGTGTGTGTGTGTGTGTGTGTACGCATATTACATACACACACACACACACACAAATATGTATATATATCTATATATAGATGCTTAGATACACACACACACACACACACACACACACACACACACACACACACACACACACACACACACACACACACACACACACACACACACACACACACACACACGGTTATGATTCAAAATATCTAACACATTTGACTGAAAAATTTGTGTAAAAAAAAGGAATGAATACACAAAAGAGTGAATTCACAAATGACTAAATGCTCATTGCTCATTTGTATCATGCAGGTAACTTGGAGTGTGCAGGCAAATGAATGCTTGATTGAAAAGGTTATAACTGTTAGCTTGTTTGTAGGTTAGAGTTAGAGTTAGATAATAGGACGGATAGACTGTTTTGCATGTTTGGTGTTGTCTGTGTTTTGCATGTTTGGTGTTGTCTGTGTTCTGTGGGCTTTTGTCTTGTGCAATGCTTCTGTTGGGGAAAGGGTGTTTAGTAATGTTATGAGTAGGGAGAGGGGCATTGGTAGGGTTAGAGTTAGCACACATGAGTAAGGTGGTGTGTGGGGGGGTGAAGCACTGCCTTACTTGGGTTTTAACCCTAACACTACCCCTGACTCTAACCCTACATGTTACATTTTTAAAAACCCTTTCAACTAACAGTACCACTATCAAGATAAGACTTGATCTCGGTTTTGTAGCTGATGTTTATTATTTAGGGTATTTTTACTTGGATACAATTATTCAGTGTTTTGTGATTCAGTAATAATAGTCTGCAGGGTTTTGTGCATTCAGTCTTTTTTATCATTTGAGATTCAATTTTTGAGTATTAGATATTTCATGACATAATCATATATACATATATATATATATGCACATGCTGTACATATGCCCTATGGACTATCTGAGACATTGTCAGTCTAATCTGGAATGTAGAAGGAAACCAAAGTCCCCTCTGAAAACTTAGGTGGATACACAATTCTCCCAAGAACAATATGCATACATAGACACCTGCAGATATATATATATATATATATATATATATATATATATATATATATATATATATATATACACACACACACACACACACACACACACACACACACACACACACACACACACACACACACATATAGGTGTACTTGTGCTAATGTTGACACTGAAAGATTGAAAAAAAAGTCAACAATCTTTGAATATGCAACAAACTCCTACACCCCCTGCTAATTATATATCTTAATTATACTGTGTAAAGGGTACATTCCCCAACCCTGGGGATTGTGCTATGTTACACACCTGTCGACCATCTGTTTTGTTGACCAAAGTGTGTCAACAAATGAGATATCGACTTTAAACACTGTTGACGTAAGTGAACACAAGCACATACACACACACACACACACACACACACACACACACACACACACACAAGGAAATAAGTTTAATTTTGAGTCCAGTATCTATATATTAATATTGATTGACTGTCTACTAACAAAAGGGCTCCAGATTTAGAGAGAGATGTATGCAGAACATCTTATTTAGATTATATGACTACATGCACATATTTTGGAGTCAGGTATTGCTAAAGTATGCCAGTTGTTACTTTTTGACTATCTCTTAAATAACTATTAGAGAATGGATGACCTGCACATCACTGCAATGATTGAAAAATGAAACTTCCTTAAGCAGTGTTAATGTAAAGGTAATGCCTTATGAAAAATTAGTGTGCCACTTCACGGCAGCATATTAAGCTGCTGTGAAGCTATCTATTTAAATGCAAACAACTGTAATTTTTTATACTTGTTTAACAGTGTGTGTGTGTTTGTTTCTGTCTGAGCGCCTAAGTATGTGCATGCTTGCATGCATAAAAGCATGAGAAGAGGGGAGGGAGGGAGAGAGAAAGAGAGAGAGAGAAATAGAGAGAGTGAGAGAGAGGGAGATCAAGCACTGACTGCAACAGGCTCTCCATTGTCACTGTTTTGTCAAACATTAAGGTCAAGATTCCAAGAGTTGCTCTCAGTATAAGTCTGTCCTGATTCTGAAAGACTTGTGCTCAGTGTAAGTGACTTACTTCGGTGTAAAGCCTATCTATAAACAGGCTTAAACCAGGTGCCAGATTCCAAAAGACATGATCTCAGCCTGTTCTTAGTGTAAGTGGTCACTTACACTGACAGCAAGTCTTTTGCAGATGGGCCCTAAGAATTATGAAAATCAATGTATGGCGTTATTTACTGAGTATTCCTTAGTGACTTACCTGTTATGCAAAGCAGCACTATGGGCAAAATCTGTCAGAAGCATAGTAGGTTCTTCTAGCACCCTGGGCCAATACTGTGAACCAGCTCCCCATCCCCGCTGCTCTTCAAGTGAAAAAAAGCACTTCACTGCAATAAGCTGAGAGCTGATGAGTGATTAGCTTATTACAGTTAGATCTACACCCCCTCCCAGCTCTTCCACTGAAGATTTTTTTTTAAATTTTAAACTGTATTAAGCAGCTGCTACAGTTAGACCACACAACAAGGGCTACATCACTCAGCTTTGACTGCAAATACACTACCGGATTTTAAAAGCTGATATTGCATTGATGAAAGATTGGGATTGGCTAGTTGCACCCCCAACACTTTGCACATAAGGCAGTTGCCCATCTCGTCTGCTCTACTATGCTACTGAAATCAGAGACAGTAAATGGAAGAAAGGAAAGGAGAATTGCAGGAGGCAGGGGTGAAGGAGAGAGGTGCAATACCTTGCATTCTGTTTTTTTTTTTTTGTATATGATATCCAAGTGTGGATGTGGTTGGTAAAAGTGGTTGTAATTGATCTGGGAGTGTGCATGAGTGTGTGTTTCTATGCATAAGATAGATGGGGTGTGTTTGGCATAATAGTTAAGGTCTTCATCTCATAGGCACATGGTATAGGGTTTGATTCTAGCCTTATATGTATAATCAACCAGGCTTAAAATGGTCCTTCTGGGCAGTTAGTGTGTCATGCACTTATGAACCTGTAGATTAATTGGTTTTGGGGTTGGTGTAATGGTTAAGGTGTTTATCTTACAAATCCAAGGTGCAGTGTTTGATTCTCATCTTTGAGGGAAATTGGCCATGTTTGAAAAGGCCCACAAGGGCAGCTAGCCTAGTACTCACCTATGAGCCAATTAAACATTTGTGTTAGGGGTTGGCACAGTTGTTAAAGTGGTCATAGTGGTGGAGCTGACTGGTAAGAGAAGTTTTTATTTGAATTTATATTTTATTTGTTACAACGATTTTTCACTGTTTGTAGGTAGGAAGGGATGGCTTGTTAACAAGATTTACTTTGATTCATATTTTGTTGTTTTACCTTTAATTTCCCCGTTGGTTGTTAGAAAGGATTAGGTTTTAGACAGGCAAGCTCTAGCCATCCATAGAGGCCTAGATAGCTATAAATTCACACAGACTGCAGAGAGGAAAATCCAGAGCATATCTAAACAATCCTACCCTGGTTTGCAATTTATTGAGCTTTACTGTTAAAAAAGAGTGCAACAGTGAGCGATAGTGAATTACAGCTTTTGTGTGGCTTGCAGAACTTCTACGGTCAGAACAACTTCACTGTACATAATTTACTATTTAGTTGTATATTGCTTGTGTGATTTTTGTCATAGAAGTTGATTTAGGTTCTCTTTGAATTCTGTGGTTACTGATTTTGATTATTCTTTTCTTTTACAATATTTTATTTTTTGAAGCTGAATATGGATTCCTTAAATGCGTATGCAATTAATGATTTGCTAATGCACAAGTATCTTGTACAGTGTAATAAATGCTATGCATATTTAAAGGTAACAGCTGATAATACTGGTGATCTGTGTTCCTCGTGTCAAAAGTTGGATGATTTGTTTATCATTGTTAGAAGTAAATCTAGACTTAATGATGATGATTGCACTTGTGCAATTGGCACGGCTTGGAGAACTGTTGTTTCATATATTAATGATTGGACTGGTGAGATAATGTTAGGCAAAGAACAAATAGAACACATTTAGGAAATGATGCATCTATTGTCTGTAAAGATCATTCAACCCCTACGAAACAAGACAATGCCCTGACAACTTTGGAATTCTGGATGCAAGTAGTCAGCAATCTGAGGATCTGGTCTGTTTAGAAGGAAACCAAAAAAGAAAGAAAGGAAGAAGTTCACAACCAAGGAAGAAAAATAAACTGATCGATGTCTGTAAAGTAAAGTGAATATGCACTAAAAAGGACACTGCTTTGTTATGTAACACACAGGTTACAGGAAATGATAATATTTTTCTATCAGAAAACCTTCAGTCTACAAAAAAAAAAGGCATCATTTTTCCCAAAGAAAAGGTAGAAAAAAAAGAGGCAAAGGGCAGGTGATAAGTAAGACATCAAAACCGAATGTGGAAAGGTTGAAGAACACTACTGTAAGAAAAAAGAAGAGAAAGATAGATGTTGACTACATGGCTCAAGCTGTGGATTCACAATACCAGCTGTTTGAGAATTTAATGCACAATGAAAACAGTGGGATTAATAAGACTAACGGTGATGAAGATCTATCCTTCATAACAATTGATAGAGGAGATATTACTGTATTAGAAGCCGAAGATTCTTCAGAGCTAGCCAGCAAAGATATTCTTGTAATTGGTGATTCAGTTATTAGAGGAACTGATAGTTATATCTGCAAAGATGATAATGAGCATCGAATAGTGTTATGCTTGTCAAGAGCAAAAATAGAAGATGTGAGGCAAGCCTTGGAACGCCTTAGTGTAAAGAAGTATGGATCTATTTTTATTCATGTCGGCATAAATGATGTCATCCACAAGGATTCTCTGACTGTTAATAGGGAACTGACACCCCTCTTAGACAGTATAGCTTGTACTGGTGTTAGGACATATTTTTCACAGATCACCTATAGAAAGGATAGCCATGTCAATGTGAATGAAAAGATTTTTGGGGTAAATACCTACATGGAAAAAATGTTCTGTTTTAAAAAATGGAAATGTGTAAAGCATCCAAGCCTAGTTTTGGGCACAGGTGTTTAGACAGGATGGCGTGCATTCGTCAAGATCAGGGAAGAGAATTTTTGCAGCCGATATTTTGCAATATTTAACAGACACTAGGCAGGATTTTTGCCAGGTCAAAAATTTAACAGTTCACAGATAGCAACATTTGATGCATCTCTGATGGTTGTTAATGCTAGGATCATTAATAATACATTTTTTTTATTGGAAAATTTGCTACATTCCCACAAGACTGATGTTGTTATTGTTTGTGAAACATGGTTAAAGAACAATGATTGGAAACCAGTTCTGTCAGGGTATAAATGTTTTTGCTGTAACAGACAGTTATGAGACCTGTGATGATTCTTCTTCTTTCGGCTGCTCCCATCAGGGGTCGGCACAGCGGATCACCTGTTTCCATTTCTTCCTGTCTTCTGCATCTTGCTCTGTCACACCAACCACCTGCATGTCCTCTCTCACCACATCCATAAACCTTATCTTAGGCCTTCCTCTTTTCCTCTTACCTGGCAGCTTCATCCTTAGCATCCTTTTCCCAATATACTGAGCATTCCTCCTCAGCACATGTCCAAACCAACGCAATCTCGCCTCTCTGGCTTTGTCTTCAAACCGTCCAACCTGGGCTGACCCTCTAATATACTTATTCTTAATCTTGTCCATCCTCGTCACAGCCAATGCAAATCTTGACATCTTTAACTCTGTCACATCCAGCTCTGACTCCTGCCTTTTTGTCAATGCCACCGTCTCCAACCCATATAACATAGCTGGTCTCACTACCATCTTGTAGAGCTTCCCTTTCACTCTTACTGGTACCTATATGTCACAAATCACTCCTAACACTGTTCTCCACCAACTCCACCCTGCCTGCACTCTCTTCTTCACCTCTCTTCCACACTCACCATTACTCTGAACTGTTGATTCCAAGTATTTAAACTCATCCACCTTTGCCACCTCTACTCCCTGCATCCTCACCATTCCTCTATCCTCCCTCTTATTCACACACATATATTCCGTCTTAGTCCAGCTGACCTTCATTCCTATTACATGTTTAATGATAACACTAATACTACAGACTGTGCAACTGTGACAATAAAGACAATCCTGGAACATACAACAATTGTTGGAATGTATAGACCAGTCCACCAAAGTCAAGTGCAAATGACTTAGTGGAATTCATAGATTCCTTGCATGAAACACAGGAGGGAAGAATAATATTAGATGGGGACTTAAATGTATGGGTTCAGATTAGAACAATGAAAACACATTTTGTCAAATGCGTTTTCGTCAAAACATGTAGGGCGAACAGGCAAAACAGCAAAGTGGCTGTTCAGTGAATTCTTTCCCTGGGAAAGAAGTCGCTTGACTGCTTCCTTGCTTTGCCTGTCCTGGAGTGTAGTGTGAACCCTTGTCCGGTATAGGTCCTGAGCATGATTGTGCGACAGTTACTGACCTTGGGGTTAGGGTGTGGGTTAAGGTAAGTGCATATGTATGAAAGTGTTTACTGTTTTTTATTTTGTGTTAGATGTATGGTTTAGTTACGTGTGTGTGTGTGTGTGTGTGTTTTTAGCTGTTTACTTTTGTTTTGGGGGGGTAGGATTAGGGTTAAGGTAAGTGTGTTTGTGTTTGGAACTGTTTATGTAAATGTGCGAGAGTTACTGACCTTAGGGTTAGGGTGCGGGTTAAGGTAAGTGCATATGTTTTAAAAGGTTTACTGTTTTTTTTTTGTTAGATGTATGGTTGGGTTAAGTGCATATGTGTATTTAGTTGTTTACTGTTTTTTTGGGGGGGTATAATTAGGGTTAGGGTATGTGTGTATGTGTTTGGAAGTGTTTAATGTTTTTTGGGGGGGGGGGTTGGAACAGCGATTTCTTTTCCTAGGAAAGAAATCACTGTTCTGTGGTTTCGACATTTTCAGCGTTCGCTCAATATGTGTCGATGTAACACCGTTCGCTGTTTTCAGCGTTCGGTGTTATAAAATGAACCTAAATTTACCAGAAACAGACTAGAATAATATTGATTCAACATCATTAGTAAGGAAATTATTCACAACGTATATTCAGGAACAATTGCTTCAGATTGTGAAAAAAAACTACCAGGGGATGGAACATACTAGACATTGTTTGTGCCCCTAAAGAAATTACTGTTACTTCAAGTTTTACTACTGTTGATGTACAGTGATCATGGGGTTATAAAGGTTAATTTGTTGCTAGATAATTCTGCCAAACTGAAATCTAAATCAATGCACAGAAGGTTAATTACAGATTATATGGAAGCAAAACAGTCACTATGTAAAACTAACTGGAGTGAGATGTTCAGTGGAAAATGGCAGATGGACTGCGGAAAGTTTTGAAGGAGAAATTGTTTGAGTGTAAAAAAATCAAAAAAAATGTCTAACATCAGGCTCTAGGCATACAATGTCAGGGGGATATAATTCCATAAGAAAAAGATATCTGATTAAGGTTTGTTTGTTTCTTTCGGCTTTTCCCGGTTAGGGGTTGCCACAGCGGAACTCCGGTCCGCTAATGATTGGCAGTAGAGTTTTACGTGCTGGCTTGCCGGGCCTAACACACAACCTTCAATGAAGGAACGCCCATTCATGCATGTCGCCACACAGAAGATGTTCTAACTGAGAATCGAACGGGCAACGTCTAACTGTGAGGCGACAACGCTACCGCAGCACCACCACCGCAGTAAGATATCTGATTAAGGTGAGAGACAAAAAGAATTGGAAGAGAGGTGGAACTATAACTTTAAAAACTGAAATAAACAAACTGGACAAACAGATTAAGCGTAGTGTGAGACAAGATCAAGAAAAATTTGAAGAAAATTTATATAAAGATATTGAGCATAATAGGAAACCTTTTTATTGATACATAAGATGTGGATGGAGTAAATACATACAAACTGGAAAACTGTATGCAGATTCTAAAATTTATTCTCAGACACAACAGGTTATAGAAATATTTACAAAATCTTATGTAAAACAGTTTGGCTCCACAAAAGGGGTGGTAAGTTGTCCTAGTGACATCCAGGTAATCTTAAATACTAGAATCAGATTAGATTATATTGAAAAAGAACTGTGCAAACTGTATCCAAACAAAGCACAGGGAGGAGACGGAATTAGTAACAATGACCTGAGAACACTTCAGCAAGAACTTACAGTACCATTATATCTATTATTCACTAGGTCATATACATATGGGGAGATTCCTCAAGTTTGTAAACATGCGCTTATTAAACCTGTTTTTAAGGGAAAGGGGAGTAAGACAAATCCAGAGTCATATAGACCCTTAAGTCTACTTTGTGGAAAAATAACAGAAGAGGCAATATTGAATAAGTTATTGTTAGAATTGGATAGGTTGTGACTTGAAACCATATAGCAGCATGCATATGTTGAAGATAGATCTATTACCACCTGTAACATGATGTTCTATAACAATATAATAACAGCTATGAATGAAAAATTGTGCTGTGGTGTAATTTATATAGATTTAACTTCAGCATTTGGCAGGGTCATACACAAAACACTGATCAATAAATCAGGTACTGATGTACTCCTGGTAAGATGGATAGCTACATGACTTACAAATAGGACATGGCAAGTATCATACAGCAACTGGACAGGTGAAATCCTTGGTTACAGTCAGGATGTCCCACAGGGCTCAGTACTAGGCCCTTACTTGTATAGATTGTATCTTTCAGAGCTAACTTTTTCATCTGAGGTGTTCTACAGTCTATATGCAGACAACCTGAAATTGGGCATACATATTAGATGTGTTACAGGTAAGGCATGTCTGCAAAATAACTTGACTAAATTGACCATTTGGGCACAGGAAAATAATATACTGATAAATATATCAAAAACTAAGCATATGAGATTTGGCAGACATAACTTGAAAGGTGAATATTTAATACAGCACACAGTGATTGAAACTGTAGACTTATTTAAGGACCTGGGTATATGGGTAGGGTTCCTAATACCTGAGCGAACATTTAGGTTAGCGAATACCTAAATGTCGATCTTGTAATAGAGAAAGCAAAAAAACACGAACGGCTGATTTAACGCAGGGAAAGAATTCCCTTGGCTGTTATGAGGATTTTGCCCCTTTCCCCACTGTAGCGCGATCTCAGAGTTGGCATATTTAGTTGGGAGTGTTGGGGGGGAAGCTCCCCAGTTCATTATGGTTTAATTTTTTTTTTTGCGGCCGAGGGAATTCATTCCCTACGTTAAATCGGCCGTTTGCTGTTTTAATTTTTTGATATTACCAGATCGACATTTAGGTATTCGATAACCTAAATGTTTGATCGGGTAATATAGACGGTATGGGTAGATCCAGCTATGAGTTTTTCTAAACATATCAGCCAATTGGTTAATGATAGTTTTAGAACTATAGGTTGTATAAAAAGATTTTATAAAGTGTAGGAAACCAAAAATTATGAAGTCATTGTTTGTTAGTTACATTAGACATTAGACCCTAACCTGAGTATGGAATAACAATATGGAAAACCTATAAGAAAATAAGCAGGAGTAAACTGGAAAGAGTACAGGGGAAATATACCAAGAGCATCCATGGATGTGAAAATTTAAGTTATGAAAGACTAAAATATCTGAACTTGTACAGTGTCTCTTAGAGATATCTGAGAGGAGATCTTATGCAGGTATGTAGGGCATTTAGAGACAACTACCTCTGGGAATGTTTGGGGTTATCAAAAAGTAATAGAAAATCATCAAACAACCTATGTAGAAGATTTTATACAAATGAGAAGTGTACTAATTGGTTCGCTGACAGAGTAGCTGATGTGTGGAACAGACTACCAAATTACATTAAAGCAAGTACTAGTTTAGATATTTTTAAGAACAGCCAGGACACTTATTATGGGAACAAGTGTTTTGGTATATTGGCAAGCTAGAAGGGCATTAATGCCCGTGCTTGAAATATGTGTATGTATGTATGTATGTATGTACCTCACAGAAGAGGTACAAGATTTTATTCTCACTGATGGAAACTGACTAGGCTTAAAATAGCCTAGAAAGACAGCTAGTCTAGTACTTACCTATGAACCTATGTATGTGAATCTGAATGTATGTGTTTCTATGTATATGTTTGTATATTTGTCTCTATGTCTTAATGTGTGTTTGTGTATGTGTGTGCAGACATTAAATACTTGTCAAACTTATATTTTTGGATATAAAATACTTCTCCAACAATTCCATATACTACAGTAAGTCTGAAACATTAGGCAAAATAACTATTTTAACTAAAAATTAAAAAAATAAAAATGTAGTAATTAAAAAAAACCAAAAACAAACAAATTGAAAACAATTTAACAGACAGACCATTCTCTAAGTTCAATAATGCCTTCCAAGGTGTGTGCTATTGTATAAATATTGCCCTTTCAGGGGTGTTGAGGCCCTTTGTCTGTGGAACCAGGCCTCA
This sequence comes from Protopterus annectens, assembly GCF_019279795.1. Lineage (NCBI taxonomy): Eukaryota > Metazoa > Chordata > Ceratodontiformes > Protopteridae > Protopterus > Protopterus annectens. The sequence goes on along the minus strand of NC_056725.1, from coordinate 1,737,817,840 downwards.
GAACACCCCTGGGCATGGTTTATTACACACACCCTATTGGGCGTTACCACGTACTTAATCTCTCTGATATTTGCTAAGCAGGTCATTGAAAACACAAGATGGAACAATACATCTCATTGCTAACCATCGTTAAAAAATGAAGGAATGAAGCAAGATGAAAGCAGCATGGCAGACTCAATGACAGGGAAGATGTGGCTGTGTTGCATGTAGTATAGGGCAGTGATTTGTCTCAGGAAGCTTCGCCATTGCAGAGGTTATGGGATCTTCTGGAGAAATGGAGTATTTTAAGGAGGATCGTAGGAGACCCTAATTACTTTAGACTGGAAAGTGAGGCAAGAGAAAGCAGATAATGTGAAAGGCATACAGGCAAAAAGGCAGCAGGCAAGAAGGTGAAGGGAGAAGATCAGCCTGGGGTTATGCACATTTAATAAGTTTGTCACTTTGTCACTTTGTTAAAAAAAATTAACATCAAAGGCAGGATAAGGAAGCATACCTATGAAATATTTAATAAGAATATTAATAATGTATTATATAAAATATTAAGAAAATGGTACCAGTCACTTCTTTAAGTTTGAAGGTATCTGCCCTATTTTTAGATGCCAAGAGTTGAAGCCTATTAAATGTAGACATCCCACAAGCCTTAGTGAAAGATTTTTACTTGTTTCTAAAATGAAAACATATCCACTTATGCCATTACAAATCAACGTGATTTTACTTGGAGATTTGAAAGAGCATGTGATTTAAAACTTTTATTTACGTTTATAAAGTTCTGTTTTCATTCACACTGATAAAGAGCATTATGAACTTGTGTGTGTGAAATGTACATTGATGGTTGCTAGAATAAATGTTCATGTTCTTCTTGTGCACTTTGGGATTTTTCATTGTGTTTAAGTTTTAGAGATAATATTTAATGATCAATACACACCCTCTCTTTGTCATTATAGGGCTTTAAAACATAACATTTATTAAAACAACAAATTAAGCAAACTAGCATATTGGATATATGTTTTCCTCTAGTTCATACACTCATGGAATTACATTGTCTTTAAATACTTAATTAAGGTGTATCCAATTAGAAGAAACTCTCATTAATTCATCATTTACAATAAATAATTCATAATTAATTTACTCTTATGACCCCTATAAAAAGCATAATATTTTAATATGAAACACACCCCCTTTGTAATGAATTTTTAAAAATCTTAACATGGAAATAATAATTCTGACATCTATACCACATAAAATATCTTAAACCACTATTATCTGAGGCATGTAATTTTTCAAAATGAATAAATTGATCCTCCCGCTAGCTTGAAAAAAATCAGTTTCATACCCATTGAATGGTCTGTGTGCCCAAAGCAGGTCATCCACTTTATTGTAGGTCAAGCCAGGCTAGTGCAGCCCAGTATCTTTGAATGACTGTAGCACATTTAGTGCAGTTGTAACTCTCACCTTCTCTAACCTTTATACTAAATTCTCTAGTCAGTGCTCTGGGCTATTAGTTTTCAGATAACCTTTAACCCATAATAGTGTTACAGTAGCTTTGAAACAGATTTTTCTGGCAGGTAAGCCTGAAAACTCTTCCTTGTTCTCTAATAAAAATTATTAAATTCCTGTTCCTGTTGCTTAGTCAGGGTGCAATTTATCAGAACTGCAGTCACACTGGTCATTTTTCTTTCTTCATCAGATTCAATAATCTCCGCTGCTGGGCTGACTCCAGAGGTTTGGGGATTCTTTCATAGTTTCAGAACACTGAAATGGTATCTGCTCAGGCCTTCTCCTACAATTTTGTGTAACTCTGTATGTTATCTCATTTAATTTTCTGTTATTTCAAACAGATGCTGGATTTGTTTTCTAATGAGGGAACCACAGGTAGCACCTGATCTCTGCCTTTAAATTTCCTTGCCCTTGTATTTGTTATTCACCATTTGTTGTATACTTAAATTACTTTCGACATGATAAGACCACCCTGCCTTGATGAAACTGAAGTCTTCACTGGTACTTTGGAAGGATGGCAAGATTTCTGGTGGCTGAGATTTTCTAGCTGTATATTTGGCTAAAACAGATATCCTCTTAGCTTCGAAGTTTCTTACTTCAGCTTTAGTACCCATAAGTGTAGAGAAATAGCTAGTTTCTTCACAAGTATTATAATTCCTTCTTCCATGTAGAATGTTGTACACACATTCCACATTTTGTACTGTGAACTACTGCTGTCCTCTGAACTCCTGCATGTGTGCAGAGTTTCTGGATAATTTTTTTACTAGTGTCATTAGACATTCTATTTGAAGTGCTTTGCTTCCAGGTGTCTGCCTCACTCACATTGTCTACTGTTCAGGGAGATGAGCTATTGCATGTGAAATTATTTTATTTTCCCCATTAGAACTATTTTTCCTTGCACTTATTGCATTATGATTTTGTTTTTACTTGCATGCTTTAAAATACGTGTTTCTTGCTGCTCACCAGTTTTAGTGTTGATGTATATGCAATAACATTTAGCCTTACAGCTTTTTTGTTTGACCCCACAGATACTGCTCTGCACAACTGCTGCACCAAAATGTCTAAAAGTTCTATACCCTTCATGTCAGCCTGCTTTCATTGAATGCCTTTGCTTTGTCATTGCTACATTGGAGATGTCTATGCTATCAGTACTACTGTTTTTATCACTTAGAACTTTCAGGTTTGATCAGGGCTATTACCCATTTTGGAGTCCTCAGTCTTTTGATTCTCTACACTGTCATTGTGATTCTGACTTGTTGCACTGAGGGGTTTGATACCCTGACTACGTACGCTATCTGCCTTTTCTGTGTTTTGGTCAAAATGTGCAAACCTATTTAGAACCTTCCTGTGATGTCTCACTTCAGGCTTACTAACTTTGTACAAAAGTCACTTTGCACCTCTTAAAATATGGGTAAGAAGTAGAAAAATGTTTTCTGCTTCTTCCCCTACAACTTCATCTAGCTTCCTTTTTGCTCTGTTGAAAGTATCTTCTTCCCACTTTGTCTTTTTAAAATAAAAGGCATACCTGAAGGTCATCCAGGTTTGGTGTTTCCTCAAAATCAGCTCATCATGAGGTAGAGAGTAGTGTTTTCTTACCTACAAATACAGGCATTATGGTATCAGTGTCTAACTGAAATAGAAAAGGCAACTCACACCATTATTCTTTAGTGTCAGTTGCTGTCTTTAATTTTATCTATTTTCTTGTTTCCTTTGTTTATGAACCTGATGCATAGAACCCTCTTCCTTTTACTTAGAGTTCCAATATTTTGGATCAAGAGGAATATCATCAGGGTCTTATTCAAGGTTATTTTGTCCTTTAGTATACACTACATTCTTCCTTTTTCTTATTTTCGTTTTGTGTCTCTCACATTCCCTCAGGGTGAATGAACACCACCCTTTTACCACATCTCTCTTCTCTGGGTTACTTTCCTTCTGAAAAGGGTACCTTAAAACTCATTTTACCTTCAGTTTTACATGTTTAATTACTTATAAATACCTCTGGCCAAGAATAGTCATATATGTTTTTTTTACTTTTCTCTGTTGTATTGACAAAAATGACAAAGTACTGTTTCCCTGATTTAATTTCCCTACTGAAAAATATCTTATTGTTAAAATTCTCCTAATACTTAGAATTTTCCATCTCTGTGTCTTGCTGTTTTAGCTTGACAAAAGGTTTAGAATTCAGTTCAAGTTTTGCATTTTTCATACTTCCTAATTTCACTCCTTAGAATACATCCAATTGTGTCATTCCTACTCTTTAGTGCTGCTAGTTATCTCTACTCCCTGCTCTGTGACAGTTTCTGGCTATAATAATCTGTTTACTTTCTGCTTTGTAATATTTTCTGGCTGCAGTTACATTTCTGCTGTATGTTTGGCAACACTTTCGGGCTGCAATATCATAGTGTACAAGTCCTTTCCTTCCAATGGTTCTGCTCTTGGCTCCATAGCATTTTATGGTATAAGTTTATCTATTGTACAGGTTCTATTCTTGCAGGCTATTTGGGCATAGGTGCATGCTGACATATCTCTTTAAATAGTGCATATCCTTCTTCACAATGTGTCCCTGACCAATGTCTATGGCTTTAGGGCATTCTAACAGTATGTCTTGATCTTTGTTGAATTCATACACTCTAATGAATGTATTTTTCCAATTTAGGCAGAGGCAGGCATATCTGTAACATATTCTCGTGTAGATACCTCTCCCCACATCTTTCCATTGCCTTTGACTTTTTAAAGTGGTCAAATATTTCCGTATTATCATGTCATGTGTTAAAATGGGAATGACTGCATCAAGATGAACTAACTTCCTAATTACCATTTATTTTTCTTTTTGAGTAATTGGATGCTGTTTCTTATCTTCGTTAATGCATATAACTTCAGAAACTGTTTGTTATCATTATTAATGCATACTACTTCAAATACTTTATCAGTAAGGTCTTCATTTCAACCTACATGTTGTTCCTTTGAAGTGTGATCATACTTCCCGAGTCTAGTATTCTTTCCAATTCCCTGTCAATAAATAAAACTGTACATATTTAATTTTGTAGTAGGACAGTAAAAGAGTGCAGTTTTGTCCATCCTAGCAGATAATTATCACATTCCATAAGCATAACATCACTAGCAGCATGTTTTTCAGGGTAATAGTTTTCACAGGGGTAATGATGTTGCTATTATCAGTACAAAATGTAGTTATGTGACCTTTTCCCACATTTAAAATAGAGTATGTCTGCAACTTTTAGTTTGCTACCCCATATTTGACAAGTTTTACTACTGGTCTAAACTGCACAATTCTATACATACTTTCATGATATAACAATCTTTCTACTAGACCAGCAAAACTATCACAATCTTTAGCGTCAGTTTTATGCACCCACTTTCTTAAAGTATATGTGAATATTCTTTTTTTTTAATTTGTCTGTTTCTATCATTTCTGTCATTTTATTTTTATCATGTTGACCTTTGGGATCCAACCATATATGCTTTTAATCAGATAATTCTGAATTTACCATTTTTTATTTAAAAAAAAAATTAGTTATAGAACTTTTGAGCTTATCTCTCTAAGGAAGGACCAGTTCTGACAAGAAATGCCTTTTTGATTTTATCATAGGCTTGGTAATCAGTCCCCTCCATTTCTATGAAGGAAGTAATTCTAGGATTAACTGTGCTAGTAAGTTCTTGTCACAGTCAGCTCAATCCCATCCCTTCTTATGGGCATGCCACTTAAAGGCAATATGGTATACCTCAAGGTATTCCTCTAAAGTAAATTGTTTTCATGGTGGCACTCCCTTGAAGTAACCATTTCTTCATCTGCAGCTACTGTGATTTGTAATAACTGCTCTACCATGGTCCAATTGGTACACAGATCAGCACACAGGCGCATTCAGAAAAAAAATCCCAGCAAACCACAAGGCTGTCTCTTTCTGTCTTTCTCACTCCTTTAAGGAAATTACACTCATGTTAGCAGTGACAGGTGAAGTATCAGAATTCTGGAATTAATAACTTTTGTCAAAATGTCCATCATAGACCACCCACATGGAATGTTATATTATAAGCAAACAAAATTAAATGCAGGTTCTTCCAAGCAAGAAAAATGCATTATGGTTAAAACAAAAGCACACACAGCTTTAACTTAGACTTATACTCTAGGGGAACAGTCTCTGCTGGTAGGTATGTCTGGATTCCTTCCCTCTGCATGAACAATTTACATGTTCTCCACTAAGGTCTTATTTCATTGTGGTTGATTCTATCTTTCACAACTGTTGCTCTAAACATCAAGTCCACTATCACAAAGGCCAAACACTCTCTGGTTTGGCTTCTTTCAACCCTCTTCTTACATTACATTGTAGGGTTTAAGGATGAGTGAGACTATATAACTTATCCATGGGATCGCTGACCACAAGTAGTAGACTGTTATCAATTGTGCGATTTTACCTAAAACCACAATAACTGTTGAAACGAGACTGGCACTTAATGGATGATACAGAATTTGAGAGTGAATGCTTTTGTGAAGAATTTTTGCTGGGGGGATAATATGACAACAGAATGACAGCTGATAATGTAACCAAGCATCAACCTTTGTTTAGTGTAAATGTTAGTCTGTTTACAGACTAAGGGGACACCGCCATCTTTTATAGTGAGATTAATAACTGTGGTAACATAATGTTCAATAGCCATGTTCAAGATTAGCATTAGCATTGGATCGACATTTAAATCTTCTCAGGAGTCTATACACTACCTCAGAGGAGTCTGTCTGGACAGTGTGTGAGGGACAGTTTTAATGAGATGATGCCGGACAATTTACTGGCCATTCATTGCTGCCATTTTAACAGACTTATGGAAATGTATGACAACTGAATAGCAAATTCACTGTCTCTGAGATGAAGAGAGGAGGAGGATATTGTTTTCTTTCAGAGTAATGGCAGCTGGATAATGCTGCTCTAAAATTTTCATGGATTATTGATACGGTAATGTTGTTTGAGAGAAAAATGTTTTTTTTACAGGAGTAGATAGTGCTTTTGCTTGGTTATGGACAGCATTGAATTTGAAAAGATTACATTTCTCCTTATGGCATTAATAAACAGTCCAGAGATGGTGTGAGTGTGTCACTATGGCTCTTCCTTTAAACTGATCTTCTTTGTAAGTACCGTGGGCCATGCCAGTTAAAATACTGAGAAAAACTGTACTGAAGTGAAAACACTTCATCATCTAAAGGCAGCTCGATCAATGGGGATTTCAGTACTGGAATGGAGGTAGATGTACTGAGCTTTTATATGTTTCAAAAAAGCAATACCTTTATACTGTACTGATTTTTGCATAATTCCATTTTTTTTAATTTCTCCAAATTTTTTGAGTCTCTAATACCAAGCTGGGAATGGAACCCATTCCTAAGTCAAAGTAAGATTAAAGTTCATGAAATTAGTATTGTTTCAATCTTTGATGTCAGCAAGAAGACTTGTGTCTTCTTTTTATGGACCACTATATCTGGTTTCTCTCGCAACTACAGTATCTTTTGAACTGTTGGTAATGGGTGATCCCATGTGAAGTAGACGTCATCATTTTATATGATGCTGGGTGGCTCAATACTCCAGTGTTTTCAGCCACTTCAATATGATAATCGCACAATCCCCAGTGCAACAGTCTTGCCACATTTTTATGCCTTGCAGTATGCAGTCCTTCTGCCATTAGTATGTCACAATCAACAACAAGGTGTGTGACTGTTTCCAATTCTGTTTTACAAAACCTACATTTGTCTGTTTCTCCCACATGTTCAATGGACTTTGTAAACCAACTTGTATGTAGCCCACTATCTTGGGCCGCCGATATAAACCTTTCATTTTGGTTTGAATTCCCCTCTCCTTAACCATTCCTGCATTTGATCCTGATCAACATGAGGTTGTTCTAGGAGTGTTCTACACTTGCTACTATATTTATGCATTTTCCGCATTTCTTGCCTTCTCATCTGGTCCTTCACCTTATATTCTTTCTTTTGTGTTTTGGCACATTCAGTTGTTGCCTGATTTTTATCTACTTCTGGTTTGATTTCCATTCCTGCTTGATGCCGATATGCTTCTGCTAGATTAAGCAAGGAAGTCATCGTAGATTTATTCTCCTGATGTTTCAATACTTTCACTACTTTTGCTACGTTTGGGTCTTGTAAGGTCAGCAGATATGTGTGAAGTGCCACTATTGCAAATTTATACATGTAATCAATTTCAAGGAGGCCCATACCTTCTTCAGAATGGTGAATATATAGTCTTGGTATGCACTGATTTTTATAAATCATTTGATGAGCATTAAGCATCTTTCTTGTTTTCCTGTATAATCTGTCTAACACCTTTTGGGGCCAGTCACTCACTCCAAAACTGTAAGTTAGGACAGGAAGTGCAAATTGGTTTATAGCTTGAATTTTCTTTCTAGATGTTAACGCTGTTTTCAAAATTAATTTTAAGGCTTCTAAAATATTCCTTACTAAGTTTTATTCACATTTGTTCATGTTTTATTGCTGATCCTTCATCAATTCCCAAATGTTTATGCACTCCCTCTTGTTCAAGTTCTTTTATATCACATTCTTGTTCCAAAGTGTATGTTTTCTGGTGCTGCAGCTTTCCTGCTTTAAAGGTTGCTTTTGCATATTTATCAAGACCAAATGACATTCTTATATCATCTGAAAAAGTTTTGACTACTTACAATTGTGCTTTCAGTTCCTCGCCTGATGAGCTATACAGTTTTAAATTATCAACAAAGAGAAGACGAGAAGTCTTCTTGCTTTCTGGGAGCCAAATTATAGCCACTGTCTAATCTGTTAAGCAGACAGCTTAATGGGTTAAGGGCAAGTCATGAGAGCAATAGTGGCAGAGACTCAACTTGGAATATCCCCCTTTTGGATTTTTATCCCTGGAATACTAATTTATCTTTTATCATGGCTTAACTGCAAAGTGGTATGTCATTGTTTCATGGTTGCTGTGATATAGTTTTTCAGTGTAGGGTGTGTCTTATTAATTTTTAAGCACTCTTTTAACCATGAATGTAGGATGCTGTCAGATGCTTTTTTGTAGTCAGTCCATGCCATACTTAGATTCTTCCCCTTTTTACAGTTTTCCATTATGACTTTATTTAAATTCTTCCCTTTTTACAGTTCTCCAGTATGACTTTATTTAACAACAAATGATCCTTTGTTCCATATGACTTTATTTTATTACTATTTTGTTATATTGTCATAATTGAGTTTTCTTCTAAATGACTATAAACTCATTTTCATCAATTCCAATGTATAGTTTTCACCGGAAGGCAAGTTATTAGTCTATAATATTTAGGGTAGCTTGCAGGTTCACTCTTAAGTAGGAGCATTGTTTTTCCTGTTATAATCCAGGTTGGTGTCTGTTTGGGGTGCACATATAAATAGTTCTTTCTCACGGCTAAATCTTTGTGCAAAACTGTTAATACTTTTAACCAGAAGTTAGGTACTGCATCTGAGCCTGGGGTTTTCCAGTTAGAGGCTTTTCTTGACTTTGTTTCAATCTCTCTGGCTGTTACTTCATCCCATTTCATATCTCGTACCTTTGAACTTATTCTTTTTTTTAATTCTTCTATCCATTTAGCATATTTGTTATGTTCCACAGAATCTTCATAAATACTTCTCCAAAATGTATCTATTTCTTCTTTTTTTGGTGTTCTTTCAATTCCTTGTTTCCCAATTCTGTATAAAACTTTTTTTGGGTCATCAATAAATTGCTTATTTTGTACTTTTCCATTATTTTTACCTGTGTATCTTCTAAGTTTTTCTGCCTGTGCTGATATATTTAGTTTATTATTTGTGATAGGGCATGATATATCCTAATCTGTTATAATACTATGCATTGCTTTTATCACGTCTTTCTGAGTATTTTTGTTGATCTGTTCCCTCTTCTAACAGTGATGCTTCTTGTCTTAACTGCTTTATAGTTTTCTATATTTGATACTTCCATAATGGTATTCGATTTCTCCCCTTCCTTTCCCTTACTACTCTGTGTTCTTGTAGTAGAATTTTATCTGTTATTAATTTATTGCTGTACAGTAATATATCCTGTTTACTTTTTTTATATCGCATGTATCTCTAGGGACAGTCCTAATTACTGTGATCATTTGTTTTCAAACGTCTGACTTTTTGGGTTTTATTGATATTCTTCTATTTCTTTCATTCATAGATTCATAGGTTGGTACTAGGCTATCAGCCCTAGGGCCTGTACAAGCTTAGCCATAACAATTCCCTGGCTATTTCTTCCCACGATATTTACTTCCCTCATTGATCTTAATATATCTATCTTTAAAACAGTGTAAGAAACTTCTCTGTGTGGAAGATTTTCATTCCATATATTTCTAGTTAATCACTGTATATTAATCAGATCAGACAATAGTAGTAGAAGTAGCGAACGTAAACTCGTCAAGTCAAAAAGAAATAATAGAAAATATATAATTCTACAGCATTACTAAGTATTCGAAAGTAATCCAAGCAAGGCAGGCAGTCTGTTTCCAGTCAAAAATCCTTTATTAAGTACACAGACAAGCGATCCAAGTAAAACAAAAATAGAGTAATAATTTCCTCACAAGCTTTCTAAATATATATATAATTTTTATCAGGCATGGGAGTGGTTTATTGTGCTGTAAAACAAAGTGTTATTGATACACATGTTAAATTCACATCCCTTCCCCCATCAGTGTGACATTCGAGCTGGTCCTGCCCTACCTAGTAGCTATCATGATAATATATAGCCCTAATGTACTTTAATGGTACATCTTATTTAACCAAATTATTAAGTAGATTATTAAGTCTGTGATTTTATACAAGGCAATATACTACATGGCTGGAAATATATCAACCTTAGTTCATTTTGATCAAAATTACATATAAATATATACATATACATTTTGCATGTAAAAATCAGTTTCTATTTTCATAACCTATTGTTAACAAAGATCGCTTTCGTCCTTCTAGACTTCTTTAGATCTGTGTACAAGAATCCTAAAAACCAATATAATTGTATAATTAGTTAGTATTTTTATTACCATCATTTTGAATAAAGTGGAAAAAAGAACCAGAAAAAAATAAAAATTAAAAAAATATATATGTATGATGATGGAAACAAAGTGTACACTTAAATTTCAAATGATTTAAAATGGTATTTAAAACCAATTTGTAGAAAAAAATAAAATAAAATACAATTAGTCATGTAAACAATGTGGCAATTTTCTAAGTTCCAGTGCACTTTTAATTGAATAGTAGTAGTTTAGTCCAGGCTTTCTAAAAGAGTTCAGCTTTAATTGCCACATGAGTTCATGTTTCTCCAGAATATTTGGGATGTCTCCTTCAAGATCACCCATGTCTATGCGATCCAGGATCTGGAACTTAAAACCTGTGTGTCTTTTATGAAGAGAAAGGTGTTTGGCTAGTGCATTATTTTTAAATCCAGGCGGTTCTGACAGATGACATGAAATCCTTCGCTTGAGTTTATTTACAGTCTTGCCCACATAGAGTGCATCACATTCATTGCACTGTGCCCTGTAAATTACTTTTTTAGTGTTACAGTCACCCCCTGCACTGGTTTTAATGATCTTCTTTAAATAAGAGCAATAAAAACTGATAGTTTTTATTGCCCTTATTTAAAGAAGATCATTAAAACCAGTGCAGGGGGTGACTGTAACACTAAAAAAGTAATTTACAGGGCACAGTGCAATGAATGTGATGCATTCTATGTGGGCAAGACTGTAAATAAACTCAAGCGAAGGATTTCATGTCATCTGTCAGAAATCCGCCTGATGTAAAATAATGCATTAGCCAAACACCTTTCTCTTCATAAAAGACACGCAGGTTTTAAGTTCCAGATCCTGGATCGCATAGACATGGGTGATCTTGAAGGAGACATCCCAAATATTCTGGAGAAACATGAACTCATGTGGGAATTAAAGCTGAAAGGACTAAACTACTACTATTCAATTAAAAGTGCACTGGAACTTAGAAAATTGCCACATTGTTTACATGACTAATTGTATTTTATTTTATTTTTTTCTACAAATTGGTTTTAAATACCATTTTAAATAATTTGAAATTTAAGTGTATACTTTGTTTCCATTATCATACATATATATTTTTTTTTATTTTTATTTTTTTCTGGTTCTTTTTCCACTTTATTCAAAATGATGGTAATAAAAATACTAACTAATTATAGAATTATATAGGTTTTTAGGATTCTTGTACACAGACCTGAAGAAGTCTAGAAGGATGAAAGTGATCTTTGTTAACAATAGGTTATGAAAACAGAAACTGATTTTTACATGCAAAATGTATATGTATATATTTATATGTAATTTTTGATATCAAAATGAACTAAGGTTTTTTATATATTTCCAGCCATGTAGTATATTGCCTTGTATAAAATCACAGACTTAATAATCTACTTAATAATTTGGTTAAATAAGATGTACCATTAAAGTACATTAGGGCTATATATTATTATGACAGCTACTAGGTAGGGCAGGACCAGCTCGAATGTCACACTGATGGGGGAAGGGATGTGAATTTAACATGTGTACCAATAACACTTTGTTTTAGAGCACAATAAACCACTCCCATGCCTGATAAAAAGTATATATATTTAGAAAGCTTATGAGGAAATTATTACTCTATTTTTGTTTTACTTGGATCGCTTGTCTGTGTACTTAATAAAGGATTTTCGACTGGAAACAGACTGCCTGCCTTGCTTGGATTACTTTTGAATACTTAGTAATGCTGTAGAATTATATATTTTCTATTATTACTTTTTGACTTGACGAGTTTACGTTCGCTACTTCTACTACTATTGTCTGATCTGATTAATATACAGTGATTAACTAGAAATATATGGAATGAAAATCTTCCACACAGAGAAATTTCTTACACTGTTTTGTTTTTAGACCCACTACACTTTAGTGAGTTGTTCTGAGACTTGGGGATACCACGGAGATTACTTGTTTTTTAATATAGCTGTCTTTAAATCAAGCAACTCTTCTCTTGGCTCATCATCTTCTAAACTGAGGGCACATTTTTTGTTCTCCATTTCCTGCGGGCATTCTGTAGAAAGTTCTATACCATCTTCCTGTGGCACATTCTCTTCATTTTCATCCTGTGTCATCTGGCCTATCAATTTCATCCTGTGTCATCTGGCCTATCACTCCTGAACATTGACTGCGTCAGAGTTGCCACAGTTTCCTGTCCTTCCCTTGCTGTCCAGGTTCAAGTGAGCATTTATACTGGTTTCCTGTGAAAGTCTCCAAAATATCTTCATATGACAACTGACTTGTTGCTTCCCGTTCCACTGGTTTCTCCTTAATTTGGATGCCCATTGCTCTATCCTGCTGTGGTGTTTTCTGAGTTAGATTTTCTACACTGAATCCTTCACTTCACAGGTACTACATAACCTCAGTTTCTATTTCTTTAACTTCTCCATTACTAATCTTCTTTTCTACTTTTCCTCTTTGTCTTCTTATTTTTTGTATTGTAAAGTTTTCCATGTCCGTATTCCTTTGCTTGTATTTCTCTTCAAATATCTTTGGTGCTGCTCTTTTTGTATTGATTAGTTTTGCTTTCTCCTTTGCATAAGTATTACATCATGTTAAATCGCTATTTCTTTCCCATGTCCATATTTCTTCTTCAGATGTCTCCTGATCTTCCTGTTTCTCCTTACTTTGGGGACTCACTCCATCATGCTGTGATGTAACCTGTGTTAGACCTTCTACACCAAATCCCTCACTTTATAGGCACTCCATAACTTCAAGTTCTATTTTTAACTTTTACTTTGCTAATCTTCTTTTCTTCATTCTCTCTTTGTGATATTATTTTTTTTTATTCTGAAAATTTCCGTATCTGGATGCCTTTGCCTGTATTTCTCTTTGAATATCTTTGGGGGTGCCTTTTCTGCATTGATTAATTTGCTAAATATTGCACTATATCAAATCTCTCTTTCTTTCCCATGTCCATACTTCTTTTTTATACTTTTCAAAAATCTCTAGGTTTTGTTGTTTATATTTTCACACTTTCTCAGATGCTTCTTTTTCTAAACAGATCAAAATTTCTTAGTCTATATAATGTTTTTCACAAATCTGTTGTATTAATTAATACAAGTTTTTATTTGAGGCTTCTGACAGTTTTTCTTGTGGAAGTATTTTTCTTTCCTCTAATTTCTCTCTTAATCTTTTTGTATACATTGTGTCTAGAAATGCTGGGCTTTATGCATAATAGTAACAATATATAATTTCTTTCTTATCCTCAATAATAGCCCACTCTATCATCTTTATGGCTCTTCTTTGGCCTATCAGTTTTTGTGATTTTTGTAGACTGCTACTTCCTTCTACAACAGGGGGCCATCCTCCCTCTGGGCCTGGCCTGGTGCCATTGTAGGAATATTTCCGTATTGTGAGGATTCTACACTGTCATTTTTTCCAGTCCTGGCAACAGTGCTCCTACCAGGATTGGGCACTTTTTTATCCTGGGTCTTGTGCTCCCAGCAATCCTTTTTAATTTTTGATATACTTCTGTCCATGATATATGCTATATAAAATGCAGTCTATATATCAGTGTTGTCTTGGTGACATTGTGTGAAAAAACAGGATCTGCCTCGTGAAGGTACTCACCAAGACTTGAGGATGAATTCAATTTCAGCAATACTGCTCTCCTTTGCTTGCTGACTTATCATTATTCCATTCAGTGTAAGTAGGCACATGGTCACTAAATGATTCTTTCATTCAACCTATAATTAACTTTGAGAATTGGATGAACAGTTATCGCTACTGTAAGGGGTTCATCGATTCATAGGTTTATGAACAGTAGGGGCTTTATAATTCTAGACATGCAACCCAAATATGTCCCCCAAGTCATATGTTTTAAACATTTATATAGGGATGATTGTTAGTTATGATATGATTTACTTTCTGTCTCTGTCCATCATATACATAGGTGCTAGAGCAGGGGTGAATTTTCAATTTCCCATACAATGGTCCAAGTTTTGCTTAAATAGTTTAGGTTGGCACTTTTTTTCACATAGATGGGGAGCCTGTTCAAGAGAAAGGGAATTGTCTGAGATACATATATGTCTCTCCAACATTATCTATTTATGTTGCAAGTAAAATTTATATCTTTAGATCTAGTTGCTGCAATGCCATTTATTTTGCAGATTTGCAAATGGTTCATCCGAGTGGGGACCATGGATGTCTTGTATGTCAGGCATAGATCACCTCTCAGTAGCCTGTAGAAGGCCAAGTATAGAGATAGGGTTTTGAGATGATCCATATAGGACATTGCTTTTATGCTCTGTATTCATTTTGGAAGCAACTTTTGTGGACATTGCTGCATGTGTCTGGTCGGGTACATACTGAAGTGGGCATTATACTCAAAGATGAGTCTGATGAGGGCTGAGTGTAGTGGTACAATGACTTCCCTCGACTTAGATGCCATGCATGGAGGATCGAGTATGTTTCAGCATGTGATGATGGTCCATCTTGCTTTGCAAGGGATGGCTTGCACCTTTCATTCAAAGGCTTCCCCATACTGGCTAAAGCCTGTGGTGTCCCCATCAGGACATTTGTATGTAGATTCCAGTTAATTGACAATCTAACATAACCACAGAGAAAACCAACACACAAGTTAAAACAGTAGAACAAGCAGAGTATCAGTCCACGCCAATTAGTTTCCAAACTGTTTATTAAGCGCTTTCGTCAGCACCATCACCTGACTTCTTCAGAATGAATAAATCACTTAACATTGAGATATTTATACTAAAAATCTATCACATGACAATGCTCGGACTTCTGACAAATATAACAAAATTAATTTTATTTCAACCTAATCAACATCAATATATAACATTCAATAATTCCTAGTTAATAATATGAAAAATGTATAGAAAAATATATACAAAATACACAATTCAAACATGTTGGTTATAAGAAACACTCCCCCACTTTTTTAAAACAGTCCTAAGACTTTAAATCAATCAAAAAAGGAACGTAATTTCAAGAAACTACTAATGCTAACACTATCATTAAGGCCAGGCGGGGTAGTGGCATTAAATTTAATTTGCCACCATAGTTCTCTAAAATTAAGATTCATTCATTCTGAAGAAGTCAGGTGATGACAAAAGCACTTAATAAACGGTTTGGAAACTAATTGGCATGGACTGATACTCTGCTGGTTCTACTGTTTTAACTTGTGGACAATCTAACACATCAAATTTATGAAAATCCAGTTTGAACCTCATCAAGGTGACTTTTCTGAACACCATGAGTTTCAATAACAAATTCCTCGATTTTGAGCCTCTCTTGCATCTGGATCATATTCATGTTTGTGTAATATTAAGATAACTTGATTTTCTACCTTTGATGGCTTCAGGCCTGATGGTAATTGAAGTGCCATTTCCATATTTGTCAAGGATTATATTATCTCTGGACAGATTCCCAAAGACTGAAAAGGATGGGTACTGGCCAGGCATAAATAGCCACAAGACCTTGTTCCTACCTTATAATTCCTATGAACCATTGACAAACAAAAGTCATAGAACTCCAAATTACCACAAACAAGACAAACTACCAACTAATATCCTGCTACAGGATACCTGTCGTTTCCCCAGACAATCAGGCCAAATTCCTGAAAGTGCTTCAGAGCTCAATATGAACAAGATATCAATTAGTCTAGGAAAAGTTAACTACAGTAGACTACCTCTTATCTGGTCTCACTGGGACTGGACCTTAGGCTGGATAAACGAATGGCTGGTTAATCAGAAAAAGCAAAGAAAATAGCATTTATAGCTTATAAATCAGCCAGAATAACACGATTTGTAATAGTATGCATTTTTCTAATGAATATGAAGTCTAAAACTCAAATGTATGTCATTATTTAGCCCAGAGGTGGTGGAAGTATTTTTATTCTCTGTTGTCTTTTGCTAGGGCTATGGCAGAAATTTGATGACTAGTTAAAGAAGAGGAAGCTGGATAAGAGGGAGTCTATTGTACATTACACTTAACTGGAGCACTTATACCTCTAATACAGAGTATGCCCAGAAGTTCTTGGACTTAATTAACACAAATTCACAGAAAGAGATGTTCAATAAACCCATCAGAAGGCATAATATTCTAGATCTGGTCCTTATAAATATATCCTCTATATGTGCTATTTTGTTAGTATTTCCATCTCCATTTAAGTCAGGCTACAAATCTGTGACATGGATCTTCAAAATATCCAGTGACCAACATTTCTGAATTTAAAGATCAAGCTCAGAGCTCTAACATACCACTTAATCCCTGAAGACAGTGGGCTTGCCCTGTAGCGCGTGTCTGATGATTTTATAAATGTTGTTAAGCAGAAAGAACTGAAATTTATTTTATTTGTATTTTACTTTGTAAATTGAAGTATTTTAGCATGCATACCACATGCAAGTCTCATGCTTTGGGTGTCTGACATCATCATACCTAGCAGTGTGATGAAATCAAATGTCCCTGATTTTGCAGAATGTCCAAAATTTTGTGCGATATGTTTGCCCTGTCCTTCATAAAATTTATGTAAAATCTGTTGTTATATGAACTTAGTGAATTAAAGTAATATTTAAACTTGTCCTGATTTCTTGTCTTTGTCCCCCATTATTTTTGGCTTTGTCCAGAATTCTTAACCGTGTGTGTGTGTGTGTGTGTGTGTGTGTGTGTGTGTGTGTGTGTGTGTGTGTGTGTGTATGTGTGTGTGTGTTTCTGCCTCTGTATAAAATAATTACATATCCTTCAGCAACTTTGAAATATTAGGTGGAGGAACTATTTTATTATTATAAAACAAACACAAAACAATTTTGCAGCCCATTTTCTAAACACAATAATGCCCTCCAGGGTGTGCGTTAGAGGAAAATAATAGACCTTCCAGGGATTTGAAGGCCCTCCACATCTGGAGTCAGGTCTCACAACACTCTTGGGCAGTCAGTTATTTCCCCTTAATACCCACCTTGCCAGGAATTATTGCTTGCTTTTATTTATGTAGCAGAATAGATAATGTCAGCCTAACTATAACTTGTATCTACATATTTTGCACTTTCTCTTTCCTCTTGTGAGATACTTACATAGCTTTTAATAGTCCATTGGTGGATGTATCTGTTCCCTGCCCCTTGTTTATGGTTTAGTTACTGATTGCTCATTTCCTCTAAGCAGCTTCCATATTGTAAATTTTAATCTAAGGGCCCCTTTACCCTCTTGGCATAAGTTCCTGAAAATGATCACTCGTACTCATTTGTTCATTCATTTTTAGATAACTGCTTTACCTTATTCAAGGCTGCAGGATGTGACAGAGCACAACCAGGCAAAATCAGATATAAGGCAGAGAACAGTTCTTGATAGGACACAAATAAATCATGATGGAACAGATCATTAGTTATAAAATAATAATAATAATAATAATAATAATAATAATAATAATAATAATAATAATAATGATGATGATAATATTAATATAATTTAGGAAAATATATCACCGACAGAAAATAAAAGAACCAAAAATGAGTCTGCTATAAGACTGAAGTGACATACACACCGAAAATGTTTACAATTATACAAAAAGTAAAACAATACAGTTAAAAATAAACATACAAATTTTCTTATGAGTTCTTATTTTCCACCTCGTTTTGTTAAATATTATCTTGTGGAAATGAAGGTATTTTCGGTTATGCAATTTTCAAGTAAAGTCATCAATGTAAGACTTTATGATGGAAATGTTTTGTCCTGTAAAAGCATAATAACTGAATAAATTGCACATAAAGGTTAACAGCTGAATTAAATGACCAATTTTGTGTAATGGCTCTGAATGCATACTGCTTAGTCATGGATGACTATAACATATGGGCGGTGTCAGGGAAGAAAATGTACCGGATGGTAATGCACAACTGCATTGCTTTCTCTCTGTCTTCATGCTACTTTTTATGGGTCTCTGTGGAACTACGCTGGATGTTTATTACACTTAATCATTTTTTTTGGAAAAATGAGATGGTGAGTTAGTTATATCAGTCACTCCTGGAGAAATGCTTAGCCTAGAGCCATAAAATGTGCAGGCACCTGTTTTTTTACAGTGTTTTTTAACCTGAAGTTAAATGCAGTTGCCTGATGTTAATTTGCATATCTAAATCTAGTATGTATCCTCAAAGCCAGAGAAAGAAAGAGATTTTCATGTGGTACTACCTCTCCAGTGAACATATGCTGTACACTATCAGATACCCTCATGCAGAGGTGTAGCTAGGATTTCAGATTTGTACTTACAGCTCTCACACTGCTGCCCCCCCAAACCAAGCTACAACTTCATGTAAATTATTTTCTCTTTGTTTTTAGGTGGCACCCATGAACTGTCAAGTCAACCTCTGTTGATATGTTGACTCATTTATTCCTTCATATCCAGGATCTCAACTTATTGGGGGGGGGGGTGATGTCCTGGATTTCACACTCAGCTGAGAAGTGAGGTACGATCTGGGAGTGGTGGTGCCATTTTTCCCCTAGTCTTAAAACACTCTCTTAAATGCTGACATCAGTGTTAGCTGAGCAGGCACTGTTAAGTAGCCTGAGTGTGTGCCCTGCCCCAGGTCCATCAAGCAGCCTTGCCTGCTGTTGTTCTTCTGCCCACTCCAGCTTGGAATCTTTTCAATGAGATCTATCCTCACCTAGAGAGACACTTAATGTCCCTCTTCCCCAGGACAGGCATGCTCATCCCTCTTGCCAACTCCATCAAGCACATACATTTCTTAAACTTGGGTCACCTTGGCAGCAGTCAGGACTTTTGTGACTTAAACAGAACATGCTGGAGGGACAGATATGTGTCCCAGCAGCTACCCCTCCTATGAAATAGGCTTCCCACCCATGTGAAGCTGAGTTTGTCTATTACCAGTGTAAGTGCAACCTAGACCAGTGAATGGGGAATAGGAAATGTACACCGGGCCAGGCAACCATGTCCCTTATGGACTCAAGTAGCTTATACATGCCTGGTCCTCAATGTTCTATTTGGATACAAGACATCATTATCCCAGGTCATTAGCCTAGTAAAACTCGATGAATCTATAAATCTATGAATTTTTTGGTCCCTTGCTCCTAAAACGTGTGGTTTGTTGACAGTTATTGGGGATTGAAGTTACTAAATAATGACATACATTTGAGTTTCAGACTTTATTTCCTTCAGAAAATTCATGCTAACATAAATCCTGTTATTTAAGCAACTTTGTCATTTTATAAGAGCAATATTAAAAATCTGTTTCTCTTTTTGAGCCTTTGTTCCCCCTTTATTTTAGGCTTTATCCAGATTTCTTAAGCTAAGAGGTTGAGAATTATGCAAAACTCGTTACTGCTGCTGCCAGATCTCACTGTCACTCTTTCTCTCACACCCACTTGTGCTTCAGAAAATGCATGCTAACACAGATCCTATTATTCAAACAACTTTGGTGTTTCATGACAGCAATACTTAAAATATGTTCCTGTTTTGAGCCTTCCCCCCTTTACTTTTGGCTTTATGCGATTTATTGAGTGAACTGGTTGAGAGGTATGGAAACCTCTTAACTGTTGCTGCAACTGCTCAATTGCTCTCTCTTCACACACAGTCTCTCTCGCTCACGCACACATCCACTTTCATGCATGCAAGCATGCATACACTCACATATTCAGACAGAAACAAAAACACACATATGCACACACACTTTTTTCTGTTTCATTTATTTTTACACTTGCTAAGTAGGGAAAGTGCTACCTAGCGAGTGTAAAATAATAGCTCGATCAATCACTCACATGCACATACACACACACACACACACACACACACACACACACACACACACACACACACACACACACACACACACTTGTTTTACTTTTAGTTTTTAATTTCCCTTTTTTTGTTTTACACTCGCTGAACAGCAAAAGTGCTACTTAGCAAGCGTAAAATAATGGAGGCTGTTAAGATATTTTCAGTCCAAGCTTCATGTAGGGTTGCCACCTTTTAATAGAATTGCCACCTTTTGTTGCGGCTAAAACCGGAGTAAGGCCATACCCCTCGAATCACCAGTAACCCCAGCCAACCCGGCCCCTCTCCCACCCACATCCCACCCATTTTTTGACATCACCATGACATCGCCTGACAGGAACATCCTCCTTTTTCTGTTCCTGATGCCCGATTTCGGCTGATTTACTATGCTTTTCTGTAAAAAAGCATAGTAAATCAGCCGATTTACAAACTCCGATAGTCTGTTTCCTTTTTTGAAACAGAACCGGAGTTTATACAGTGTTTTCCAGACTACCAGAGAATCAATCTGGATAGTGCAAAAAAAAAAATCGGAGGGGTGGCAACCCTACCTTTTAAGTGGAC
>NC_056725.1:1737654471-1737794471 GCF_019279795.1 Protopterus annectens | reverse complement strand
ACACACAACACACACACACACACACACACACACACACACACACACACATATACATACTTTTTGTACCTTTAAAAACTACTACTTGCAAATCTCAAAATAACTACTACACAGATTTAAATACTGTACAGCTCACTCATTTACCTCTAAACATTAAATAGTTAAAAACTGAAATAAATCACAATATTCCCATTTTTAAAAAGCTAGAGCAATAAAATACCATTTGTACTTACTTACCACTACAATCAGTCTTTGCTGGGGTTGACTGCCTGACTGCTGGAGTGGTTTGCTGGCTGGCTGGCTGCTGGAGTAGCTAGCTGGCTAGTTAGCTGCTGGAGTGGCTAGCTGGCTGGCTGGCTGCTGGAGTGGCTAGTGGGCTAACTGGCTGCTGGAGTGGCTAGCTGGATGGCAGGCTGCTAGAGTGGTTAGCTGGCTAGCTGGCTGCTGGAGTGGCTAGCTGGCTGGCTGGCTGGCTGTCTGCTGGAGTGGCTAGCTAGCTGGCTGGCTGTCTGCTGGAGTGGCTAACTGGCTGTCTGCTGGAGTGGCTAGCTAGCTGGCTGCTGGAGTGGCTAGCTGGCTGGCTAGCTGACTGCTAGAGTGGGTAGCTGGCTGACTGGCTGCTGGAGGGGCTGGCTGGTAGAATGGATGGCTAGTTGGCTTGCTGGAAGAATGGATAACTGGATGGGAAAATGGGTGAATGGTTGAATGGGTGGCTGGATGGTTGAATGGGTGGCTGGATGATTGAATGGATGGCTGGATGGTTAAATGGATGGCTGGATGGCTGGATGGCTCTGTGGTCTGCTCGCTCACTCACTGGCTGGCTGTTAGAAAAAAAAAAAAGACAAATCTCAGTCTTACTTTGATTAGCTGCTGTAGAAGTGTTAAAAACAAACCGCTCTTTATAGAGCTCTTCCTGCCCCAATCCCCACCCTCTTCATGAATTGCAGCCAGTTGCAGCATGATTTAAAATACCCAGACCTAACAGGGAATAGCTCTGCCTGCAGGTCCATGTTGGTGACATAACCGAATTGTTGTGGAAAAACAGTAGTATTTGCGGCTATTCAGCACAATTGAAAAAATAGGACTTTTAAAGTCCTAATGCTTTACAGAGCAGGCAACAAGATAGTGCTACCCCCTCTGCCAAAGAAATTGTACTGAAATCAGTGCAGTGCATATGCCTTCCGATGTCCTTACCCTTACATTACGATGTTTTGTTCATAAATACTTGCATGTTTTTGCCAGCTGTGTTGCCACAGATGGATAAAGCCCTGACTAAGACCCCAGTAAATTTATTTATTTATTTATTTATTTGCAGTTGGTTTACCAGGATAGTCCATTGGGTCAAGAGAACCCGTTTTCAATGGAGTCCTGGGGAGAAAAGCTCCACAAGCAATACAAAGTACATACAAACAGTGTCATGATAAATACAGTAGTACAAGACATAAAACATATGAGTTGAGTCTTTTAGGAAACAACAAACAGTAGTACAGACATAAAACATATGAGTTGAGTCTTTTAGGAAACAACAAACAATACTCAAAATATTTAAAAAATATAAACTTGATCTTTAGCAGTTCAAACAATACTATTTAGAGAGAAGTGATGTTGCTTTACACAATCAGAGTGGTTGAGTAGTAAGGAACAAGCTTATAAGGTAAAATCAGGTATCATGAGTGTGAAGGAAGATGAGAAAATCATATTTTATGAGGGGTGGGAGCAGGAGCATTCCCCTTTGGCCTTTTATGAGGGGTGGGAGCAAGAGCATTCCCACTGGGACCTTAGATGCATATGAAGGGATTTTTTAAACATGTTATGATTGAGAGTAGTGCGAAGCGATGGTGGGAGTGAGTTCCAGAGGCGAGCTAGGTTAAAGGATAGTAAGTTTTTGCCAGGTGGACGAGTTGGTTTGAATACTTCTAATAGGTTTTGATTGTTAGACCTTAAAGCCCTATTGGGTAGGTGCATATGGAAGGCAGAGGACAGGGAGGGACAGAGAGATGGGTTGAGTATGAGCTTGTGGGCTAGAGTTAACTGAGTGTAGTTGAGTTGATTTGGTAACTCAAGCCAGTTTAGTTTTTGGAGAGAGGTGCAGTGGTGGGTGGAGGACTTGCGAATTTAGCGATTTTGTTATAGCATGAAGAAAGTTGTTTTTAGAGAGGACTGAAGATTGGTTAGCAGGGGAGCTCCATAGAGAAGGGAGGGATTAGAAAAGAAGAGAGAGAGCTTTTAGAGGAGCGTGTAAGGAATTGATTTTGACGATAGAGCATGCCTAGTTTTTGATGGGTTTTTTTGATATTTAGTTGTAGATGAGAGTTGAAGTTAAAGTGGTTATCAATTTGGACACCAAGTAGCTTGGTTTCAGAAACCAGTTCCAAGGATGAGTTATTTTGCTAGTAATGGAGAAAGTATTTGTATCGAAGGGGTAGTTTTGAGGGTAAATACCATTAGTTTTGTTTTGGAGGCATTGAGAGCTAGGTGGTTTATTTTCATCCAGTGTTCAGTAATTGAAAAAGCTTCTTGTGTAAGCTTTTGGAGCATAGAGGGAGATGTATCAGAGCAGATAATAGTAGAATCATCTGCGTATTGGATGATGTTGGAGAATGGAATGGATTTGTGGAAGTCGTTTATAAATATATTGAAAAGGAGGGACCTAGAATGGAGCCTTGGGAACTCCGGTAGGGGTACTAAGAAAGGAGGAAGTGGCTTTTTTCCATTTTACAGCTTGGAATCTATTTGATAAATAGCTAGAGAACCAGTTTACGGATGAGGGAGAGGTGGAGTTGTGAAAGTTTAGTTAAGAGTAGGCTGTGTGAGATGGTATCAAGGCTTTAGAGAGGTCAAGTAGTAGGGTGGAGACAATTTGGCCAGAGTCGCGTGCTTTATTAACAGTCTCAAGATAGGAGTAGGGCTGTCATAGTGCTATGATTTGGTCTGAACCCGTGTTGAGTAGGGGTTAGAAGGTTATTATCTAAGAGATGTGGTAAGAGTTGGAGTTGGACACATTTTTCTAGGAGTTTAGAAATGGGGACAGGATAGCAATGGGACGGAAATTGTTGATGTTACAGTTGTTACCTCCTTTATGCAGAGGAATGATGAAGGCCTGTTTCCAGAGTTGGGGCACTGTACATTCATGGATGGAACGGTTAATTAGAATGCTTATAGGATAGGCAATAACTTCAGCGGCTATACTTAGGAAGTAAGAGGGAATGTTATCAGGTGCATTTGTACATGGCTTCAATTTCTGTATGAGTTTCTTTATAGTAGAAGTGGGTATTGGTTTTAGTGAAAATGGAGCTGATTGTGGAGAAAGAGAGTTGGAGGAAGGTAAGGATGATGAAGGAGTTGGGGTAGGAGAAGAATTAGAGGATTGATTGTAAGTAGATGGTAAGGAGGGAGGAATGATAGTGAAAGGTGGAGAGTTTGCAGGAGAGGGTGGGGGTGAGTTTGATGGTGAGGTGGGACTAAGGAAGGAGGAAGTCAGCTTGCTAATAGATTCAATGAAAAAGGAGTTGAATTGAGTAGCTAAGTCTAAATCAGGAACATTTGGGTCTGGGGTAGGGGTGTGTGGTTTACTGGGATTGAGGAGGGTAGAAATTCCTTTCCAAAACTTTTGAGGATTAGTTTTATTATTGTTTTGGAGGGTAAAAAAGTATTTTTGTCTATCAGAGATAATAACTTTCTTTACTTTATTTCGAAGTGATTTGTACTCAATATGGTGTTCAGGTGTTTTGTTTTTCTGATATAGTCCCCAGGCTTTGTCTCTAAGGCGCATGGTAGATAGTGTGTTTTTGGTAAGCCAGGGGGCAGAGTTATTTTTTATTCTCTTTGTCTGCAGGGGAGCTTGGGAGTCTAGTATTTCTAAGAATGTTGAGTTGAAGTGAGCAACTGCATCATCTAAGGCTAGTGTCCGTAGATTGTTCCAGTTTACTGCTTTTAGAGAATTTAAAAAGTTTGTTTTGTTAAAGTTTTTGTGGTTACGGGTAGTAATGTAATTATGGTTATGGTGTATGATAGAGGGAAGTCGGTGAGTGAAGGTGGGCATGTGATCACCTAGAGGGTCGGGAAGAGTGCCACTGTCTGAGAAATTGTGGGGATGTGACACTAGAATCCAATCTAGAATGCTGCCACTGGAGAGTTTTTTGGATGGGTGTGTAACAGAGTTGATAAGCTGGGAGAAATTATATAGGTTGATGTTTAGTGTCTCAGGTGCCTGTTGGAGCTGTTTGGGGATGACAGAAATGATGAGGCTTAAGCCTGCCCATCTCTCTTGATGATAATAGGAGGGACTTGTGCTTGTGAGCACACTTTCCAAGATGGAATCCTAGGTAGAGACTGGGGATCATAGGGGTACAGGGCCAGCTAACCACATCATGAGTGCAATGGCCCACTGTATGCTGGTTTCTTGAATGCAAATCAGCATGCACAGGGAGTCAGAACCACAAAGAAAGAAAAACAGCTTTTCTTGAAAGGATGGTGCCACTCTTTGCATACTTAGCCCTCACCCAAGTAAATGAATGGGCTGTGAATTTATTGCAAAGGAGGAAAGAATGAGTCAGGAGAGCAGCCGGGGGAGGGGGAAGCTCAAGGTCAGGAGAGGACAACAGAAAAAATAATTAAATAAATAACAAATGCATGTACATTTGATTAATTTAACTCAAACAGACAGTTTAGTGGACCTACTAAGATTACAGGTCCCTTTTACAAAGATTAATGAGGGGTACAAGGATTTTAAATGAGCACTGTATGATTAAATGGTGTGTTAATGAGGTTGAAGAGGGTTCTGACCCAGGTCTTCAACAAATTACTATCTTCTTCTTTCAGCTTTTCTTGGTTAGGGGTCGCCACAGTGGATCACCTGTCTGCTCATGATTGGCAGTGGAGTTTTATGGTGTCGAGTTGCCAGCCCGGAACCCAACCTTCCATGGAAGGCACACACACTCACGCCTAGGGCCAATTTAGAGTATAGAATCCACCTACAGCATGTCTTTGGGATGTGGGAGGAAACTGGAGCACCCGGAGGAAACCCACACGATCACAGGGAGGACGTGCAGACTCCGCACAGAAGGCAACCCAGCCGAGGATCGAACCAGAGAACCTCTTGCTGTGAAGCGGCAACACTAACTGCTGCATCACTGCGGCCACACCTTTAACACATTACTATCTCTAAGTATATTGCAGTTAAGAGCCAGAGTGGCTTAGTGCCATATAAAACACAGTTCTGCAAACTTTAACTCATATTGTCAGACTATAATTAATGAACAAAAAAAAGCACTACAATGTATGTTATGACGTGCTACAACCATATTAATGAAAATAACTTAAGTAACTTCATCATAAATGCTGCTGGTTTTAGTAGTTAGTCATCATTTTCAAATAATGGCTTGACTGACAGACATGACAAATATTTAATATAATCAAGACAGAGTTACTTTTACATTTCTAATCAAACTGCCTAGAAGACACACAATCTTTACTTTAAAGCGTTTCATATTTATAACATAATTATTTTTAAAGGTGTTCTGTCTCTTAGCTATTGAGAGAAGAACAAAAACTTATTTTTATTAAACTGCCTGATGTTGTCTTTTTGTCATGCTGGTTTTGAAATCAGTACTGTATTCAGCATTGTCAATGACCTTGCCAGTTCTAAAATCATGCAGGATCTTTAACCAGAAAGTTACCCCAAGTACAAGATTCTTGCTCTAAAGTACATCGTGGATCCTTCACCAGACAGCGACTACCATGCTGATTATGAAATCCATAGAGGATAGACATTGACTGACTGCATGACTCTGAAATCAGAGCAAGATCTTTCTGCAGAGAGCTAAAAAAAACACAGTGGTGATTCTAAAGCTAGGATATGATCTGTCATCGGGTAGGTAGTGTTCCTGAATGTACTCGAAAATCTGATTATTTGTTTCTTTGACATTTGATTGTGATTGCTCAATGCATTGTGTTTGCTGTACCATTACACTTATGACCGATGTGTATGGGCTTGAATTCAAAGCAGCTTGTTTGACTCTGAGATCACAACCTTCTCATAGAAAGAGTAATTGCCATTGACAGCTAGTGACCACAATGAAAGATGGAGCTATAGGGAGTAAAGGAATATGTGTAGATAATTAAAATAAGGTGCCACTATAAACAGTTAGGGTCAGTTCTGAACATGGTTACAGATTTAAATAAATAAAATAGCAATGCATAACTGCTCATGCTAAATAACTGTCCACTTCACTAGACTACAGCACTGTCCATTCTTTATAACATGAGATGTTATTACAGAATGAAAGTTATGAGGTTAACAGGAGGTTGCTGATATCATACAATAACTTATTTCTAGAATGTAACTTTTATGTAAATATGCCTTTTATATCACAAGTACTTTCTTCAACCCATGAGTTTTTAATGAAACTTAAGTCCCTCTGTAAACACACTAAAGAAAATTCAAGCTTATTTTGGCACATATTTGAGCAGTTTGAAAAAGCAGAGAAAGATGCCCTTCAAGGTTTAATTTCTCTAAGCCTTTTGGGTTTCCAGTTCCATGACAGGAATGGACCTCATTCCTAAATCAGAGTATGATTAAAGTTTGGGAAATCGGTTTTGTTTGAATCTTTGATGTTATCCAAAAGTACTCTTTCAGCATCCGTAATGTGCCCAAGAGTGACTCCTTCTGCAAATCATATGGAGTTACATGAATCAGTAGCATATCTAAATATGACTGTAAATTCTTTTTTATGAGACCCATTGCTCCTACTACTACTATTGGAACTGTCTGGGTATCCTTCTTCCAGATTGCCCTCATTTCAGCCTGCAGATTCTGGTATTTTTGATGTTGCGCATCTCTATACTTAAGACACTTTAATTATTGGTGCAGTAATTTAAAAGATCAATACCACTTTTGTCTTCCTTTCATGGATTACTATATATAGTTTTCTCGCATCTACTTTTTGAACTATTGATAATGGGTGATCCCATGTGATAGAAGTTTGTGGCTCATGTTTCCAATGCTTCTCAGCTACTTCAGTATTGTAATGTTTGTACAATCCCCAATGCAACAGTCTTGCCACATTATTATGTCTTTCTGTATACAGACCCTCTGCCATTAGTGTTACACACCCAGCAAAAGGATGTGCTACTGTTTCCAGTTCTGTTTTACAGAACCTGCATTTATCTGTTTCTCTGACATGTTCAATGGAATTTGTAAACCAACTTGTACGTAGTCCAGTATCCTGGGCCACTAATATTAACCTTTCATCTTTTGATTTAAATTCAACTTTCCTTAACCATTGCTGCTTCAGATCCTGATCACTATGAGGTTGTTCAAGGAGTTTTCTCTACTGACAACTATATTTATGCCTTTTCCACAGTTCTTGCCTTGTCATCTGCTCCTTCTCCTTATATACTTTCTTTTTTTTTTTTGCCACATTCAGTTGCTGTCTGATTTACTTCTGGTTTGGTTTCTTTTCCTGCTTGACACAGATATGCTTCTGCTAAACTAAGCAGGGAAGCCATCTTAGATTTTTTTCTCTTCATGTTTCAAAACTTTCACTATGTTTGGATCTGATGAAGTCAGCAGGTATGCATGCAGTCCTATGTTTTCTATACATTTAATCAATTTTGAAGAGGCCCATACCTGCTTCAGAATGAGGAATGAATAATGTTGGCAAACACTTATTTTTACACATTATTTGATAAGTGAGAAGCATTTTTCTTGTTTTCCTATCCAAATGATCCACTAACGTTTGGGGCCAGTACTTCACTCCAAAACTGTAAGTTAAGACATCAAGAACAAATTGGTTTCTGAGTTTTGCTCGCATTTGTTCATGTTTTATTGTCAATCATTTACCAATTGCCAAATATTGATATACTTTCTCCTGCTCAAGTCACTTTATATCACATTCCTGTCCCAGACTGATATTTTCGTGGTGCTGCAGCTTTCCTGCTTTAAATGTTGCTTTTGTACATTTATCAAGACCAAATGACATTCTTATATCATATGAGAACGTTTTAACCACTTGCAGTTGCGCTTTCATCTCCTCGTCTGATGAACTGTGTAGTTTTAAATCCTCCACAAAAATAAGTCTTTACACTTTGTTGTTGTTGTTTGGGAGTCAAATTGTAACCATTACCTAATCTGTTAAGTAGACATCTTAATGGGTTAAAGTTAAGACAAAAGAGCAACAGTGACCCTGGAATATCCCCCTTTGAATTTTTATCCTTGGGATAATAATTTGCCCTTTATCATGACTTAGCTGCAAAGTGGTTTGCTACTGTTTTATGGTCACTGTAATGTAATTGATCAATGAAAGAGTGTATCTTACATATCTGTGAGCACTGCTTTATTTATGAATGTAGGAAGCTGTCAAATGCCTTTTTTTGTAATGTATCCATGCCATACTTAGAGTCTTACCCTTTTTACAATTCTCCAGTATGACTTTACTAACACAAAATTATCCTTTTTCCATATGACTTCCTTTTGTCATCTTTTTGTTTTATTGCAATGATTAAGTTTTTAAGTGCTCATAAACTCTGTCAGCAACAACTCTGGTATATAGTTTATACATCATCAGAAGGCAAGTTATTGCTCTATAGTTTTTAGGATAGCTTTCAAGTTCACTCTTAACAAGGAGTATCATTTCTCCAATTGTTAACCAGCTTGGTGCCTGTTTGTGGTGCACATAAAAGTAGTTCTTATTTAAGGCTAAATCTTCATGTAACAAAGTTAATACTTTTAGGAAGAAGTTAGGTACTGTATCTTGGCCTTGGGTTTTTCATTTATGAGCTTTTCTTAATTTTCTTTCAATTGCTTTGGGTGTTACTTCATCCCATTTTATATCCTGTACATTTGAACTTCTCACTGTTTATTTTGCTTCTTTTATCCATTCAGCATATTTGTTATGTTTCATGGGGTCTTATTTATTTATTTTTATTTGACATTTGTTTACCAGGAGTGTCGCACTGGACTATAAGTCCATTTTCAGTCGAGGCCTGGGGAGAAAAGCTCCAAGAACAATACAAACAAGAGATATACAGTTCAAAAAGAATATAATATAATAAAATTCCAAGAGTAATACAAAGGTCCAGAGAAGTATAGTTCAACACATCGCAATACAATAAGACATTGTGATATTGATTAATAGTTATACAGAGAAAAACCTAATTAGCAATTGTGCTTAGAGATGGCATACAATGAATTAACTAGTACAAAAGTTTTAAGAAGGTTCATGTACAAAAATAACAGAAGGGAGGAGGGGAATGAAAAAAATGGACTTTAAGTTTCTTTTCATGAAAGTATAGTTGCTAGAACTATCTTCATAGATAATTCTCTAAAATGTGTTTCTATTCCTTTTGCTTTGTTTCCTGATTCTCTATAAAGCTTTTTTGGATCATCAATAAATTGCTTATTTTGTACTTTTTCTTTATATTTATCTTTATATCTTCTTATTTTTTCTGCTTGTGCTGATATCTTCAGTTTATTATTTGCAATAGTGCACAATAGATCCTGGTCTGTTCTAATACTGTACATTGCTTTTATCACATTTATCTTTCTAAGTATTTTTGTTGATTTGTTACCACTTCTGTACTTTTCTAACAGTGACACTTCTTGTCTTAATTGCTTTATAGTTTTCTCTGTTCGATACTTCCATGATGGTATTTGATTTATTCCCTTCCTTTCCCTATTGCCCTGTATTTTTGTGGTAAGACTTTATCTGTTATTAATTTTGATGTACAGTAATATATCTTATTTGCTTCTGTTATACCACACACATTTCTGTTAATTGTCTTGGTTACTGTATCTATTGGTTTTTACTTTTTGTAATCTATTTCTATTGGGCTGTCAGTTTTTGTGGGTTTTGTGGACTTCTACTTCCTTCTACAATGGGGGGGGGGGGGCATCCTCCTGGAGCCTGGCCTAACCCCATTGTGGGAATGTTTCTGTGTCTTGAGGATTCTACAATTCTACACTGCAATTTTTTCCAGTCCTGGCACCAGTGCACCTATCAGAATTGAGATTTTTTTTATTTTGTGACTTGTGCACCCAGCTGTCTTTTTTATTTTTAATGTACTTCTGTGCATGATATACACCATGTAAAATACAGTCTATATATCAATGTTGTCTTGGTGAGATTTTGTTAAAAATAGGGTCCATATCATGAAGGTACTTGCCAAGACTTGATGATGAATTCAATTCCAGCAATACTACTCACCTTTGCTTGTTGATTTTATCATCTCCCCATCAGATTACATTATTAGTTGATTTAGAACAGTCAATAATTCAAGTGCATCCAACAATGTCTGAAGCACAACAGAAGCCTCAACGACTTATAGAGCACAATTAGGGGAGATTTTATATCATCTGATTATGATATGTTTCATTTTCAGGATTTTTTCTTAGATAATTGACAATCTTTAGACAGTGCAAAAGTATTGCACACGTAAATATTTGTATACTTTTTCTTGAATAAACACGCATTTGCCTTAGTGGCACTTTTATCTAACTTGCTCCTTGTTTTCTGCAGTATTTTGTAAGGATGCATAACCAGATGACAAGAAGGAAGAATAACATCTCCCTTCCCCTTGCCATGACCTCTGTTGCTCTAAGACCAGTTCCAAAGTTGACATGCCCAACCAACAGGCTTCCAAATTCTATATAACGGGAATCAGAAGGCAGACATAGGCCATCAAGAAACAGAGCTTGACAGACAGGCAATGATTATAATTTGTTGTCCAGTGAACCATCTATAACTAGTGAAACATCTACTGGGTCACTAGCCTCTTAAAGGGTCACTGTCGCCTTCTCCAAGTGATCCTCCTGTGGTTACCCTCAGTTCATAATTACTGCTCATCTTAATTCATTGTGATGTTAGTCTTTGTCCTACCTCAGTATCCACTTTCCTTAAATACAGCCCACCTGCATTGCACCTATCATGTTTTTAGTCCTGTTGGGAAACTCCTCAAAGTTCTCTTTTGTTCTGGTACATGGCCATTTATTTGTTAAGAGTTTCATAACTCATCACATAGGATTACAGTTAGTCAATAATGCCAGACATTTTAGTAGCACACTTCTTAGTTTTCAGGAAGTTATACTGATGTGTGTTTTTTTTAATGTTATCGTGCCCTTTGAAGCCTGATTTTCTGGTTAATCCCTGAGAATTAGCATGAGTCAGTAATGCCAGATATTAGTGTCTCATGCTTCTTGTGCACACTGATGTATGCAATTGCTTGGTTTGTGCCTTTTTCTACCATCCCATTCCCTCATAATATGTTTCAAATTCCAGTAAATCACAAATGATTAAAGTCCATCAGTAATATAAAATATTAGCGTTTCTGTCTTATTGTTCACTCAGTGCATGCCAGTGCACACAATCAATCGATGTGTGCCTTGTTTTTTTTCTCCTTCTTCTTCTTCTTTATTTTTTGGCAGATTCCTAATTATTATAGTCAGTCAATAATGCCAGCACATTAGACTTTCATATTTATTGCTCAGGAACATAAGAAGTACATACCGATGCTGACAATTGATAGGTGCTTATTTTATTTATTTTGTTTTTGTTTTACAAAGTCTCTTGTAAATTTTCAGATAATTCCTTTTATAAAAACATACAAAAATATTTATGTATTTATTTATTTTTATTTTATTTTACATTTGTTTACCAGGAAAGTCCGATTGGACACAGGTCCATTTTCAGCGGAGACTTGGGGAGAAAAGCTCCGGATAAAATACATAAATCAACAGGAAGAA
This sequence comes from Protopterus annectens, assembly GCF_019279795.1. Taxonomy (NCBI): domain Eukaryota; kingdom Metazoa; phylum Chordata; order Ceratodontiformes; family Protopteridae; genus Protopterus; species Protopterus annectens. The sequence continues at coordinate 1,737,782,734 of NC_056725.1, read as the reverse complement.
AGCAACAACATTTAGACTATGGATATCTAGTTATAACATAGTAAATGTCCTAAGATAGCGCATAGCAAACAAGATGAAAAACATTAGCACATAGTTTCATATAGCACATAGTAAAAATAATATACATTTGTTGCAACAATGTTGATGATACTGCTATAGAAATCACACTTAGAAGAGTCTTCTCACACAGTAGTATAGATGGGATACATAAATATGCTACACTCATTGTAGTGGTGTGGAGTGTTGAAGCTAGTCAGGAACGTTATTAAGTAAAAAGGGCTGAAACAGCGTAACTGCAGGGATGTTGTGGCAAGTCAAGTTGTTACTAAGTAGTAAGGGTGAAGCAGCATATCTGAGTACTGAGCTGGATGAAATGGTAAAGTAAAACAGAACTGATTAGTGAAGATAACGTTTAGAGGGGCAAACTAAAGTCAAGATTTCTGGATTAATACAAGGGCAAATAAAATCAAGATTTGTGGATCGAAACAAGAATACCAATGGGTTAGTTCTATAGATAGAGAAGGACATTGTAAGGCATACTAAGTTTAGATGGAGAATAGGTTAAGTAAGTGTTTATCCTGGGGAGTCACAGGAGCATAATCAAATATTCATATAGTGTGCTTTGAGGAGCTTTTTAAACTGTGAGTTGGATCTAATGGAAGTCAGGTGGCAAGGTAGGGTGTTCTAAGCTTTAGAAATATAATAGCTGAAGAGGGATTTCCCAGCATCATTGTTATGTTTGATGACATCTAGGCAGTTTTGGATACTAGATCTTAAGGCTCTTGTTACAGAATAAGGTATAATTAAATTTTGGAGTGCTGGAGCTTTAGCTGGGTAGTAGTATAGTCTGTGTGACAATGACAACTGATTGAGTTTCAGTAGCCGAGGCAGCTCAAGCCAGTTTAGTTGTTTAAGAGTTACACATTGATGGGTCCTATATGGGGTCTCAAAGCAAATCTAGCAATCTTGTTATAGCAAGATTCTAATTTGTTTAGGTCGGCTTTGCGAAGGTTAGTTAGTACTGGGGATGCATAGAGAAGGGTAGACAACAGATGCGTCCTGACTATAGTGGTTACGATGTATTTAGTGAGAAATTGCTTATTGCGATAGACAAGACTAAGTTTTTTTGTGAACCTTCTTCATAGTTTGGGCTATATGAATGTCAAATCTTAGGCTATTATCGATTTCTGCACCTAACAGTTTGGTGTGGGAGGTAGGGGTGATCATGGTTTGGTTATTGGACATGATGGTAAAGTTGTCACATGGGGAAGGGGATCTACAAAGGCTGAAAAGATGAAGTTTTGTTTTTTTTTTTTGGAGTTAATATAAGCTAGGAGTTAGTGAACCAATCTCGGCTAATGAGAAGCAGTTTTGGGTTAGAGAGTAAAGGTCATCTAATGTGTGGGCTTAACATATGAGGGTGATGTCATCAGCATATTGTACTACAGAGGCATTGGGTATGGAGGATGAGAGTTGATTGATAAATAGAGAGAGAAGAGAAGTGGGCCAAGTATGGAGTCTTGAGGGACTCCTAAGGATACTGGCAAGAGATAGGATAGTTGGTTCTGCCATTTTACTGTTTGTTGGCGTCCTGATAGGTAGCTTTTAAACCATGAGATAGAGGGGGTGCTGAATTTTAGGGTGGATAGTGTATTAAGGAGTCTATTATGGTTGACCATATCAAAAGCTTTGGACAGATCTAAAAAATGGCAGAAACTTGTTGTCCCTTGTTCTGTGTGGTTAACTGTGTTGGAAAAGGACATTAGAGCTGTTGTGGTGCTGTGGAAGGGTCTAAAGCCATGCTGATATTTAGGTAGCACATTTTTTTAGAAGATAGTCCATTAGCTGAGTGTGAATGACTCTTTCTAGTATTTTTGATAAGGGTGATAGAATAGCAATTGGTCGGTAGTTATTGAGTTCTAAGGAATTACCACCCTTGTGTAGTGGTATTATGTGGGAGATCTTCCATATAGTAGGGACTTTACACTCTGATATTGATCTATTAATTAGAATAGCAACAGAATAGGCTGGTAAATTGTCAGCAGCCGGGGTGGTTGGTTTAAGCTTGTAGAGGAGTTTTAAAATGGATTTGATTGACACTGGGTACAAGCTAAAGTGGAAGATATTATCTTGTGTGTTTGTGCTATTTTGAGTGAATGGTAAGACAGGGCAGCTACTGTTACTTTGGGTTTCTGCAAGGGCCTAAACTGTTTCTGTGAAATATTTATTGAACTGAGTGGGGATATTATCATGGTTGTTTACTGTTGCAGGCATAGGAGTAGCAGATTTACCTGGCTGAAGTATAGAATTTAAAGTGGCCAGAATTTTTGAGGGCTGTATGTTTTTCCTGGAGGTTTTGGTAGTAATTGATTTTGTCTAGTTTAATGAGTTTTTTTGGCTTTATTAATGAGTTCTGAGTAGTTTTGTTTTGTTGATTGGAATCTGTTTTTATGAAACTGTATCCATGCTTTGTCTCTGTCTTTGAGAATGGATTTAGTTACCTCAGTTAGCCAAGGAGCATACTTTGCCTTTATTCTAATGGTTCTGGAGAGTGCATGATGGTTTAATATTTGTAAGAAAGTCGAATTAAAGTAGTAAACTGCCTTATCTAGAGATAGCTGCGTTAGTGGTTTCCAATTGCAACATTGTAGGGCATTTATCAAGTTGCCTGGCTTAAAGTTCTTTTTGTTTCTGACTACTCTAAAGGTTGTCTGGTTAATTTGGTGAGTTCTTCTTCTAAGAAGGAAGGTAGGCTGATGGTTGCTAAGGTTGTTGGGCAAACAGCCTGCTTGAGATGCGAGTAAAGGATACAATATAAGAATACAGTCCACTATGTTTTTGGATGTTTTAGCAGTTCTAGTGGGGGATGAGATAAGCTGGGTAAACTTATGCATGTTAATGTGGGTAGATGGACTGTGGCCAAAGTAGTTGTGCCAGTCTATATTAAAAGTCTCCTAACAAAATATTTTCTTGAGGAAGGGAGTTTGAGATCTATTCTAGTAGGTTTTCCATACTGGTAACATTGTTACCTGGTGGGCAGTAGCAGCCTATAATATTTATGTGCTTATTGGGGTTCAGTTTTAACCTTGTAAGGATGACTTCTGCATTATCTATGTCTGGTATGTTAGCATCAGGTTGTTCTAAGATGAGATGGTTTTGGAATAGTAGTGCTACACCCCCACCCCTTTTGCCTTTTCTTCCCTGCATATGATGTTATAACCTGGTGCTGTTATTTCATTGTTATTGATTTCTGGTTTTAGCCAGGTTTCTGTCAGCAATACAATTTCAAGTTTATATGCAGCTAATAGGCATGAAGCTCATGAACTTTATTTAAGATAATTCTTATGTTAAGGTTATGAAAGAGAAGAGAGGCCTTATGTCTATGGATAAGATGAATAAGGTAATTAGGATTCGGGTTGGGTAGAGTGTTGGGGCCAGGGTTGGGGTGTATGTCATCAGAGCATGTTAGTGTATTTTGTATATGTAAGTAGAGTTTGTTAAACTTATGGGTAATTATCCAGTGTTTTAGAGAGGTCTGGGTTTTGCATTTAAGTGACTGTATTTTATGTAGGTAATAGTCAGTGTGGGAGGATCTGAAGAGGCACGGAGCTATGTGTATGTTTGGTGACACAATGTGATAGCCAATAGTTACAGTTTGCCATGGAGAGGAGATGTTGTTTTGCAGTTGAGTGTGGTAAATGGTGAGGGCTGAGAGTTGGAGCAGTATGATAGTTGTGACTGTATCCAATAGAGTTTTTGGTATGTGATTATGTAGACTATGGAATATTGTTCTCTTTATGAGGGTGAGTAGATGGAGTAAGTGAGTATTTTACTAAGCCTATGTGGTAAGATTAGAGTGAGGGTGAGGTGTGGTTGTTGTGGTGTGGCTGAAGTTGTAGTGACGTGTGATAGGATAAATAGGTTGGTGGGAGGTACCGAGTGGTAATTGAGGGGTGTGGTTTGTAACTATAACTCAAATTGATGTGGAAGTGAGTAGGAATGGGAGTAGGGTAGGGGAGCAGAGTGAGTCCGGAGCAAAGTATACAAATAGATATAGAAAAATGAATAGTGTAAAAAAGGTAAGGCAGACAAAAGAAATATATCAATGCTGTTCAGTGGTAAGTTAAATAATTTTGTGAGTTAACAGTAGGAGCAGAGAAGAGTAGGCTAGAGTATGAGGAAGCTTGGGAAAAGGGTCACAAAACAATGGGAAGAAAGTGGATTCTTTAGTTAGAGGGAAATAAGAAGTCCAAAAACAGAACTGTGGAGATTGTTGAAGGAAGAAAAGTAGAACATTGACAAAAAGGACAAGGCAATGATTCTCACATAATTCTTTGCTTTTGTCTTCACAATGCAGAAGAAGAAAAGCAAGAGTGGCAGTTGGTATTTTGTGAGGGGAAATGAGGAAGGACATTTCACAGACAGTCATGTACTAAGGGGAAATGTATGAAGACAACTCAAATTATTAAAGGAAACTACACTACAGGATCCAGATATCATACTACCCCAGGATTCTAAACAACACAGTGAGTGTAGTTACTTATTCTCTGACAGAAATCTTCAGTGTATCATTCAGCACTAGTGATGTCCTAGAGGACTGGAGGAAGGCCATGGTGGTGACACTCAGTAAGGAGGAGGTGATTATAGACCCAAAAAATATAGTGTAATACAACTGACCTTCGTACCATGAAAAATCATACAGGAGATATACAAGGAAAGGATAGATAGTTTCCTGAGGAAAAACTTGCAGGATAAATACTTGCATTGATATATTTTTTCAAAACAGGTCATGTCAGCCTCCTGATTCAGTTTTATTACTAGGCATGCACTGCCTTGAGTAAAATATTGGTCTCAGCCCTTTACATAACACTGATGGCAAACTGTATGGACTTGAAGTAGTAGAGAAAATGATCAAATGGGGAGAAGGATAGCTGCATAACACAAAGCAAATAGTAGCTAGAAGAACCCTATTCAAGGAATTGGAAATTGTTAGTACAGTTTCATGGTAGTAAGTATTGGAAGCAGTGATCTTTGACATCCTTGTATCAAACATCAGGGGGTGATGAGAAGAAGATCAATCTATATGAGACTGGTAACAAAAGATGGGTGAGCAAACCTTCAAAGAGATCCAAAGAGACTTCAATAACGGGAAGAATGATTTGGGAAGTGGCATTACTGAAGGACATATCTATGGAGATATGGGACTTAACCAATATCAGGTTACTCATTATGAGAGAGAGAGAGAGTCTGTGTTAAAGTCTCACCAAAGCAGCACTGCCCGAGACAAGTCCCAGTCCTGAACTTAAGTACACAGAGACTCATAGATCCAGAGCTCACTTTAGAGTTCATGCCCTCCAGCTAAGCATTGTGAATATAGAGAAGCAATCAACTACTGGCAGCTTGATGTGGCTAGCCACTGCACTGTATTTGTCAGGCAAATGGAGGGCTACTAGGAGTATGACAAAAACGTCTAACTTTGTAGAGGATAATGGCTGTTGTTCTTGGTCTTTGCATTTGCCTCATAAACTTTTTCAATGCAAGACACAGAGCCGAGCAGATGAGGCAATGATGGGCATTTTATGTGATGGGTGCAGCAGGATTGGGACCAGAAAGAAGAGTAAAATATTGTATATTCATCAGATCAGGCAACTTCCAGGACAGCATGCTACATTACCAAATTTAAGTTTAGTTTACATAATAGCATTGATTTCTTCTTATTTTGTCTCTTTATTGACATGCTCTACTTACAGATGATTTTCCATATGAGTTTTAAAAGGTCTAGGTTAGGTTAGAAAAGCAAATTTTATGTTTCTTTTTGAGAGGTCTAGGAGAAGTTAATTCATATGGAGCCACATTTTTCCATTTGTGATTCTTTGATTAGGAGAACTGATGCCATGTTTTCAGGATTCTGTAAGAGATAAGTCACCATCAACTGTCTGTGAAGGATGTTACAAATGTGGTGAAAAGACTGTGGGTTAACTCTGACATGACAATCATTCCTATCAGAGCAAAATATCTTTGGGATTCTTGCATTACCTAAGAAATCTCAACAATGGCATCTTCAAGGAATGCAATTGCATTTTCTAGGTGCCAACACTTTGGAACTAAGGACGTGAAACCATTTGGGAACAATGTCATCCTGACAACTAAAACACATTGGTTAGGGGTATACCTGCATGTTTCTTTCTTTTAAAAACATTGAATATCCTCAAGTAAGATGGCATAATTAGTCTGCCTACTTCTTTAGCTGATCAGGCTATTTGAACTCCAGGTTACTGCAAATGCCCAACTTTTCAATAGAGTAGAATCCAAAAACAAGTCTACTCTGATGGAGTTCAATTTACTGTCAGTACAGCTGTTTTATCAAACATCTTCAAACGCCCCCACAGCAAGTAAAAAGTGTCCTTGGAATAACTCATAAAAATTAACAGGTCATGTTGTTATGCATCCTACCTCCTGCTGATATTTCTGTTATTTGTGAATTGTCCCAAATAGCCTGTTCAAGTATTTCCTTTGCTATGGAAACAGAAGTGGCAAAAGGGGGCATCCCTAGATATCATTTTTACCTTCATTTATTTCCTCACCTCTTCAAATCTTCATTCAACACTACTTAATAACGTATATAATTTATCTATTCTTCCCTTACTATCCATCCTGCCCTTCTATCTGTTAGTAAATCAATGGCTGCTTAATCACTATATTACCTCTAAATGTATAATAATATGACTATTTGGTTAGTATGTATCTCTAAATTCCATTAATCTGTACATATCTTATGCTTATTTGCTTTCTATTCTAGTTTTGTACAATACTATTTGTTTTGCAAATACTGCCTGTATTTACTATCCATTTCTGAATTGTATGTACTATTAAGCTAACTATCTTTGTGGAGCTTTTCTCCCCAGGCGTCCACTGACAATGGGGTCTTTTGGCCCAGTGGACTTTCCCGGTAAACAAATGCCAATAAATAAATAAATCTCTTCATAAACCTTTTGATCCAGAAATGAACTGTCCAATCTTAACTACTGTTGAAGCCCTCCTTGCACAAATTGTGCAAAATCGTGATTTATCAAAATGGGAAGTCAAATACCTCTAAAACTGTAAATAGGAAAGCTAATCAGAAACCACGTCTCCCCAAGACAATCAGGACAGCATATCCAAGGAAAAATAGCCTTTAATGTTCACCAACACAGTAATAGCAGGAATTCACAAAAAAATCAGTTTAGCGCACTTTTTCCCAGAAAATACTAGACTTCTTCAGAACAAAGAAGCATCCCCATCCAGTACATTTAAAAAATGCAGCACAACCAATCACATCCATAAATCAATTAAGTGTGCATACCATCAATTAGTTACCATGGAATAACCTAATTAAAGCATAATGAAGATGAACTGCAGCTCTAGTATTCAGAAAATGCATGTTACATCCACTCTAAAATAGAGGTGTATTTGGTTTAAACCTTAAAATCCAATTCATAAAATCAATGTCAAAACCCTACTATAGCAATAAACATCCTATTAAATAAAAACAGGAAAAATGCATATATAAAATACATCAATCATTCAGAACAATAAATACAATACTAATAACAGCAAAATATTTAGTAAATAAATAAACATGTAAATATAAATTTTACAATTTAACAGCCCTGAGTTTTAAAACACTGTTAATACTAATATGGTTATTGAGACCAGGGGGTCTACCCACGTCTAACTTCAACTGCCAAAACAGTTCTCTGTATTCCACCATGGACTCCCAACTCCCTCCATGGGGATCAACTAACACTTGCTCTAGCACAAAAAATTGTATTCTCATGTCCTTACATGTTAGAGTGTCTATAAAAAGCATTTGATTCCTTTCCTCTAGAAACCTTGTATAAATGCTCATAAATCCTTCTCCTAAGTGGTGTCTCAGTCTTACTGATATAAAACTCTGGCAATTTTCACAAATCCCAATATACACCACCCCTTTCATACTACAATTGTAGTATTTTGATGCTTTCAACCCAAACCCCCTAGATGGAATATATAACTCACCCTTGTCCAAAATGTATCCACATTGTTGGCAGGCTCCACATTTGTGAGTCCCCCATCTTACTTCATCAGTGACCTGTCTAGCAACCTGTTTCCTTTCAAAGAGTTCTTTAAGGTTGGTGTCCCTCCTTCTAACGAAAGTAGGATGGTACGGAAGAAATGTTCTAGTGTCATCATTGAACTGTAAAATATGCCAGTATATTTTAAATAATGTCTTCCACTTGGGTGGATGTAGTAGAAAAGGTGTGAATGAAGGCCCCTCTGTGTTTAAGATCACCTTCCTCGGAAACCTCCACTTCAGGCGGACCCTTACCTAACAAGGAAAAAAAATTCCTTTCCCTGTTCATAAAAACCTCATTGGCCATGTTGTCCACCAATTTTTTGGGATAACCTGTCTCTAAAAAAAGTGAGGTCCTAACCTCTTCTAAAAATTCGGCAGCCACACTGGTCATTCTAGAGGCCCTAATCATCTGCCCCTTCACTATCCCTTCTTTCTGATAATAAGGGTGTCCGCTCTCAAAATGTAAGTATGAGTTAGAAAACGAAACCTTCCGGTAAAATTTGGACTGAAAGCAGTGGTTAATCCCATCCTTATAAAGTGTAATGTCTAAATAATTGATGGAAAAATCACTAACTGTGTGTGTAAAGGCCAGGAAATCAGTAGTTTGGGTAAGATACGCCATAAAAATCATCAAATTCTCTCTAGATCCATCCCACAGTAATCAAATGTCATCCAAGTAACGGGTGTAGAATGTGATGTAACCCCACCAATCTGTGTTAAGAACAAATTTTTGTTCCCAGTAGTACAAAACACAGTTAGATTATAGGGGGCACAAGCGACCCCCATCGCAACACCTTTCCTTTGTTGGTAAAACTCACCGTTAAAGTGAATAAAGTTATTTCTCAGGATGGTGTCCATAAAATCCATAATCAAGTTTAGGGTGCTCCCGTCCAACCCTGATTCTGTTAACAACATTTCTCCAAACCATTCTAAACCCTTTTCGTACGGTATGCTTGGAAACAACTCAACCACATCAATAGTGACTAACCAAACCTCCTGACCATATTTATCTTTAGACATTCTTCTCAAAAAGTTCCAAGAGTCCTTCATTATGTGTATCACAGAGTTCAAGAATTTTTTTAACTGAGAATCTATAAAAATATCTAGAGGTTCAGTAATGTTCCCTGCACCAGCCACAATAGGTCTGAATTTCCTATTGTTGATCCCTTTGTGGGTTTTAGGGATACCAAATATGCAGGAAATCTTAGGTTTCTCTACATGTAAAAAATTGTATAGCTTTTCATTAAAACTCCCCTGCAATAAATGGTCCAACAAGTAAAATTTAATTTTAGCATAAGCAATATTGATCTCATTACGAGAAACTGTCGTGTAGTGTTCTGGGTCTTGCAGGATGTTAAATATATGTGTCATAATCATCATTATACATTAACACCATGCCTCCACCCTTGTCAGGCTTCATTACTCTACATTTTTCTTCTCTCAACTGTTCAAGTAAAGATGTTTCTTCTTCTGAAAGGTTCGAACTAACCCTGCCTTTAATGTCAAGATTTCTAACTTCACTTTCCACCAGCTCCTCAAAATTTTTTAATGTCTGATTAACTGGTGGGTTAAACAGGCTTTTTCTACTCAGTTCTTCTCTGTTCAGTTCCTGTCCCTTGAAGAAAATTTGTAAGTTTAATTGTCTAATGTACATTTTCAGATCTATTAATGTATTCACCATAGACCCGGGTCTGGAGGATAAAAAATGAAACCCCTTAGTGAACAGTTTAAAATAGATATCATTAATAACCATATCTGTGAAATTATATATGGTAAAATTATCTTTTTTACATATTCTTTGGTCATCATCTGAGTTCACTTGTAACATGTGCACAATATAATCATTTTCCTCTAGCGGTGTCAACAACCCCATTAAGTCGGTCGAAAATTCTGACTCTTCCCTGGGAACCTGCCCCCCACTCCCCCCTGTAGGGTTGGGGGTTTTGATATGAATGGTTCCTCTGTTTTTGAGCAAGTCTTTCGCTTCTTCTTACTGATGGTTCCCCTAAAGGGTAACCTGTAAGCTCATCAATGCTGTTATTGTCGCCTTCCGTCTCATTACGAACCGAGTACCCGTGGTCCCCATTAGAAGTAGAAGGGCCAGTTTTGAAAAGGGGATAAGCTCTTCCTTCTCTGTACTCGAAAAGGTCCCTTTCTAACTTCCTAATTTTTCTATTAATAATTTTGTCACAATAATTGTCAACATCCTGAAACAACCCTTCATATTTACATTTATCAAAATTAGACATACTCTTATTAACAACTTTATTGTGCAGAGAATTCATCTCATTTAACAGAACCTCTCTCTGGTTCTCATAGTCTCAGACCATTAATTTTAACAGTTGGAGCCTGGTATTAAAATGGTGATACAGATGTTGGAGTTTGGTGAGGAGTGTGAGAAAGTATTGTGTTTTTTTGGAGTAGGAGTGAGAGCATATGTGTTTAGTTCTGAACTGGTCCGTTATGTAGTTCTTGAACAATTGTGGGCAGATATTATTATTATTATTATTATAATGTGCGATGTCTGTATATGAGAGTGCATAATGTAGTGTTGTGCTACTAAGTTTAGGGATATTGCTAGAGTGATAACTTGTGGTGTTATAAAGAATTATGAGAAGACAGACTAGACTTACTTGTGTGATAGTCATGGTTATAAAGTTTAAGTTGATTCTAGGTGGGGGGGGGTCTGAATAGGAATTATAGGGTTGCACTATATGTGGATGGGTAAGTAGTGTGGGTGATGTAAAATATGCCTAGTGGGAATGAGAGTGATTGGGAGTATTTTGTGTGCAGCAAGTTGGTGTGGTATAATATGATATGACTTGAAGAGCTGTGATTGGTGGAGGTGATGTGAGGGTGAGCTGTGGGTGTGGCTGTGATTACTATAAATGTAGAGGTAGTGGGGGCGGGAGAGAATAGGGGGCAGGGCAGGGGAATGGAGAGAGCCCGAGCATTAGCGGAGGTGAACGGAGCAGGGCAGAGCCCACCAAAACAGAGTAAAAAATAAGTATTACTTTACAAATCTGAACACTTTAAACAAATTCCTGATGTCTAATGGCTTACCAGCAAGCAAAATGCAATTGCTGAAGAGCACTTGTGTCCTGGTGGGAGACTAGAAATTTAAAGATGGCTCCATGCTCAGCAGGATTCTTATATAGACTTAGTATTGGGGGAGGGAGATAGCACAAGGGGTGTAAACCAGGTGGAATGCAAAGAAACCAGAGAGGCAATCAGTGGAAATCAGTGAAGGTTTCAGTGGGAGTAAGTAATAATTCAAACTACCTGTAAAGTGAAGAAGAGAAGAGACAGCAATGTTTATTAAGGTTGGGAGTGTGTCTTCACATTGACTTGCTAATTAGTAACCAGTTTGTGCACAGATTAGAGTAGGGAGATACATTAGCAATTATGGGGAATGTATAGAGATGCAAATAAACAGGTGGGCCTCCAAGTGATACAAACTAAGGCAGAAAGCACTGAGAGGGCTGCTTAATGGTTAATTTAGTCACAGGGATCTGAATTAAATGTATACTGTCTATTGGACAGTTAGGATTACTGCACTAACTGGGGGGGCACAAGGCTACAACAGTCAGTTGTATTAGCACGCTGAGAACTACTAAGAAATACTGCTAATGTAATAGCTTCACTGTCATAAAACATACAAGTAGAATGTCTGGGTGGACTGACCCTGCTCTTGAGGCTCAAAATGTATATCCTTATTTGTTTTGCAGTACTGATTCCTTCTTATACTGTATGGGTGGAGTGGTAGCCACAGACTGCAGATTTGCTTGAGTGTGCTCCTGCTCTTGAGGCTCAAAATGTACATCTTTGTTTGGTTTTGCAGTACTGATTCCTTCTTATACTGTGTGGTTGGAGTGGTAGCCACAGACTGCAGATTTGCTCGATTGTGCTCAGCAAGCAGAATGCAATTGCTGAAGAGCACTTGTGTACTGGTGGGAGACTAGAAATTTAAAGATGTTATTGTGGTCTGGTGCAGGGAGCATTACTGAACCTCTAGCTATTTTTATAGATTCTCAGTTAAAAAAGTTCTTGAACTCTGTGATACACATAACAAAGGACTCTTGGGACTTTTTGAGAAGAATGTCTAAAGATAAATATGGTCCGGAGGTTTGTTTAGTCACTACTGATGTGGTTGAGTTGCTTCCAAGCATACCACACGAAAAGGGTTTAGAATGGTTTGGTGAAATTTTGTTAACAGAATCAGGGTTGGACAGGAACACCCTAAACTTGATTATGGATTTTATGGACACCATCCTTAGAAATAACTTTTTTCACTTTAACGGTGAGTTTTACCAACAAAGGAAAGGTGTTGCAATGGGGGCCGCTTGTGCCCCCCATACGCTAACTGTGTTTTGTACTACTGGGAACACAAATTTGTTCTTAACACAGATTGGCGGGGTTATATCACATTCTACACTCGTTACTTGGACGATATTTGTGTACTGTGGGATGGGCCGAGATAGAAATTTAATGATTTTATGGTGTATCTTAACCAAACTACTGATTTACTGGCCTTTACACATGCAGTTAGTGATTTTTCCATCAATTATTTAGACATTACACTTTATAAGGATGGGATTAACCACTGCTTTCAGTCCAAATTATACCGGAAGGTTTCGTTTTCTAACTCATACTTACATTTTGAGAGCGGACACCCTTATTATCAAAAAAAGGGATAATGAAGGGGCAGACGATTAGGGCCTCTAGAATGACCAGTGTGACTGCCGAATTTTTAGAAGAAGTTAGGACCCTGACCTCACTTTTTTTAGAGACAGGTTATCCCAAACAATTGGTGGACAACATGGCCAATGAGGTTATTATGAACAGGGAAAGGACGTTTTTTCCCTTGTTAGGTAAGGGTCCGCCTGAAGTGGAAGTATCTGAGGAAGGTGATCTTAAACATATTTTTTTATAGAGTTTTTATACCGGTAAGACCGAGAGACCACTTAGGAGAAGGCTTTATGAGCATTTATACGAGGTTTCTACAGGAAAGGAATCAAATGCTTTTTATAGACACTCTAACATGTAAGGACATGAGAATAAAATGTTTTGTGCTAGAGCAAGTGTTAGTCGATCTCCATGGAGGGAGCTGGGAGTCCAGGGTGGAATACAGAGAACTGTTTTGGCAGTTGAAGTTAGACACAGGTAGACCCCCTGGTCTCAATGACCATATTAGTATTAACAGTGTTTTAAAACTCAGGGCTGCTATATTGTAAAATTTATATTTACATGTTTATTTATTTACTAAATATTTTGCTGTTATTAGTATTGTATTTATTGTTCTGAATAATTGATGTATTTTATATATGCATTTTTCATATTTTTTATTTAATGGGATATTTATTGTTATAGTAGAGTTTTGACATTAATTTTATGAATTGGATTTTAAGGTTTAAATCAAATACACCTCTATTTTAGAGTGGATGTAACATGCATTTTCTGAATACCAGAGCTTCAGTTCATCTTCATTATGCTTTTAATTAGGTTATTCCATGGTAACTAATTGATGGTATGCACAGCCTATCTAGACCTTACCAAGGCCTTTGACACCATTCCCCACTCTGGAATCATAGATAAACTTACTAAGCTGGGCATTAATCCCTATGTCACCCAATGGGTTGCTAATTGGCTTACTTATGGAACCCACACTGTAAAAGTAGCCGACTCCAAATCCAGCTCCAGACAAGTGACAAGTGGAGTACCTCAGGGTTCAGTCCTGGGACCGCTCTTGTTTGGCATCTACTTCTCTGAAGTACAAGCCAACACTAAGGGACTCTGGCTAACAAAGTTCGCAGATGACTGCAAACTGGGAGCCATTATTGAATCCCCAAATGATGTGGATACTCTACAAAAGGGCTTTACAGAAACAGATGCTTGATGCCAGAGCCATGGGCTCAAGCTCAATGCCAAGAAATGTATAGTTATCCCCTTTGGGAAAAAAACATGTATCCATGAATTACCATATAGGTGGCAGTACACTAAACACTAAAAGTGTGATAAGAGACTTAGGGACACAGGTGGACAGTGGTCTCAGCTTCGATAACCACATTGCCACAACAGTCAAAAAATCCTTCTATGTGGCACACCTCATCACTAAGGGCTTTTCATCCAGGAAAAAAGGAGGTCATTGTCCCACTGTACTCATCCCTCATTAGACCCATTATAGAATACAACGCCCCATTTAGTATGCACCTTTCAAGACATCTGCAACAACTGGAAAGGCCGCAGAAATACCTCACTAAAAGAATCACAGGCCTAAAGCAGATGCCCTACGTTGACCACCTTAAAAAAACTCCAGCTATACTCTGTCACATATCGTCTACTTAGAGGCGATCTCTGCTTAACATACAAGGCCCTGTCAAACCCAGAGCTGTTGGACATGCTACACTTAAAGAAATCCCAATCCCTCAGAGCCACACGATCCAGCGATCTAAACCTTGTCATCACAATAAACAAAACATGCTGGAGGGATAGGTTCCTGACCCAGAGACTCCCCAAACTCTGGAATAGATTGCCCATACATGTCAAGCAGAGTGCCTCTTTGGCCCTCTTCAAAAGGAACCTTGACGATTGGATGGGAGAAAAGAAATTCACCCCGGGGATCACGTCAGTCACCCTGCTAGATAGGGGTCCAGGGAAATAAATAGTGTGGGAAGAAATAGCCAGGGAATTGTTATGGCTAGGCTTATATAGGCCCTAGGGCTGACAGCCTAGTACCAACCTATGAACCTGTGAACCTATTATGGATGTGATTGGTTGTGCTGCATTATTTAAATGTACTGGATGGGGATGCTTCTTTGTTCTGAAGAAGCCTATTATTTTACTGGGTGAAAGTGCGCTAAACTGATTTTTTTGTGAATTTCTGCTATTACTGTGTTGGTGAACATTAAAGGCTATTTTTTTCCTTGGATCTGCTGTCCTGATTGTCATGAGGAGATGTGGTTACTGGCCGAGTGATTGTTAGATTTTTACAAAACTAATCAGAAGTTATTAAAGGCTTTCTGTACATTAAGCTCTAGAAAGAGTATTGGGTCATCCATTTTTACAAAATATTTGCCAAAACCATGGTCCTTCTCACTGTGTCTATTGTTCTTCTCTCAACAATGAAGGGTGGCCTAATGGTTAAGGTTGATAACTTTTCTTGACTGGGTAATGGGAGTGATCCTTCCTGGAGAAGAGTTTAATTATTTTACAAACACAAGGTGCAGGGTTTGAGTCTCACAAGGGATAATTTGCTAGCTTAAAATGGATCGAGGGCAATTAGCTTAGTATTAATCTATAAACCTATGAACCCATACTGGTCAACTTGCACCAACTTGGTAAACTAACGTCTGCCATTTGGCCACCCAGTTGCTCATCTTGAAGCTTTAATCTACATTTAAAGATGCAACGGGTCACTTTAACCCCATACTGTCTTTGAACATACCAGATTTTAGCATCATAGTCATTGCTGCTGATTTCAAAGGAAGAAGTAGAGCTTCTTTTTCTTCTGTCTCCACAAATGCTGCAGGAAGCTCTTCAAACATTATATTATCCTTTTACATATTACTCTTGCAAGTCATCTGCCTTACTTCTCCTTTTAAAATAATTCCATTTGTTGTTATACCTCACCTTCTCCTACTGGTGCCATAAATAAATTTCTATCCTCCACTTTTAGGCTAGGAAGAGTTAGATTCTCTAGAGAGCAGCTCATAGTTGCACTTATATCCTTGGAGACTTATAAATGTCTTGCAGATATTCCTGAAACCCAGAGAAAATGCTTCTTTCTCTCCAAGTAACTGAGACACCCAACTTGATACTGTTAATGACATGCTGGGAAGAGTACATTGATACCCCTCAACCTGTTAGCACAAGAAATCTGGCAAAGCCAAAAATAATGGGGGGGGGGGGCAATTATTAACTATACCTCCTATAAACGTATAAAAATGTAGAGTAACAGTTTTGCATTGGCATGCATTTTTTGAAGGGTATGTCTCTCATTTAGTGATTTCAATCTTGCCAGAAACAAACTTTATGAGGAATGGACCAAAAATCATGAAGCAAAAATCTGGGTATTCTGCAAAGATCTGATCAGTCAAGAGGTATGAGCACATTCTGAAATGAAAAGCTAACGTTCTAAAAACCCAAGTTGTTAGAGCCTTTAAGCACCAATAGAGGTTTTCTAACTACACCTCAGTTTTTCCTTATAAGCAACCTTGAATCTGTTACCTTAAATATTCTATTTTCTCCCTGACCACCTCAATCTCTGATTGTCTCAGCGTATCTAGGAATCTTAATCTGTCCTGTGTTTCAGATAACTCTGATTCCTAATGCCTAACCATATTGGCATTGGTCTCCCTAAGTTTAAAGCACAATTGGCTTATCAACACATCCAACAGATACTCTGATTTCCTTCTATAACTCAGGAATGTGCTTTTCTGCCTCCAGATTTAAACTCTGTAATTTCCTTTCATAGCTCAGGGATAATATTTTCTGCCTCTAAATACTTTAACATAGCCTAATTTTATCACTTAAGCATGGGTGGAACTTATCTCTTAGAGCTAATGGGGAATGATCTGACAAGGTGACTGTCTGTACATCTTGTCCCTGCATATGACCTCTTAATGACTCGGAGCAAAAGGGCCTATGTATTCTATGACAAGTCTTCACCACATGTTTGTAATGTATATAAAACAGTGGGATTTGCTATGTAAAATGCTATTTACCATTAAATAATTAAAGTCTTCTCCAGGAAGGATCACTCCCTTTACCCAGTCAAGAAAAGTTATCAACCTAGGCCTAATATCCTTTGCTGAAGATCCTTGTGGAATATATAAGGATCCCAGAGTAACTAATTGTCTTGCCACTAACATTTAAAACTCACCAACTACCCTGACTCTTCACTCTAGGCACTCTGAATTGCAATGTTTAATACTAGTCTTACAAGAAGTGCTATCCCTCTTCCTTTACCAAAAGATAGGTAGCTACTCATAATATGGTCAAATTTTTTGCCCCAACTTCCCATGCTCCTTGTGGTTAAGATGGAGCTCTTGCAGTAGTATAACATTTACCTTCTTCTTCTGCAAACAACATAGTACTTTGCAGTTCTGAATAGGGATTTTCAGCCCTGTTATATTACATGGGATGTCCAGATTACACACGTTAAGATAAGATCCATTCTTCCAACAATCAGCCTCTCCATGTAGGTGTTCATAACTCCGTTATTAAAAACTCACTCCATGTCCTCTGTTAGTCTTGTAATCCCAATGGCAGGATTGCCCTCCCCACCCTATAAAGCCCCAAGCAATAAGAGCCTCACAAACCATATACAAAATTTGTATCATTTGCAAGGCTGAGGTACAAAATCTGCCCCTTTTGCTCCTTGCAAGTTGAAGGTTCCTTGTCTAAACCAAGGCTCTAGATACTCTCCCCTCACCCTCTGAGGGTACAAAATCTCCACATCAGGTTATCTCCAAAATGAGACTATCCAGCCTCAAGAGACTCAGCATTTAAATGTTTAAATTTCAACCTATCTTCAAAATAATATCACCCCCCACCCACAAAGGAGAGAGTAAGAGAGGGGTCCGAGTGAAGAGATGAAGTCAGCAAGCAAAACAGAGTAGTAGTGCTGAAACGGAATTCATCCTCAAGTCTTGGTGAGTACCTTCGCAAGGTGGACCCTGTTTTCACAAAATCTCACAAGGCAACACTGATATATAGACTGTATTTATATAGCATATATCATGGACAGAAGTAGGTCAAAAAAATAAAAGAGATAGCTGGGTGCACAAGACCCAGGATAAAAAAGTGCCCAATCCTGGTAGGCGTACTGGTGCCAGGACTGGAAAAAATGACAGTGTAGAATCCTCAAAATACAGAAACATTACTACAATGGGGCCAAGCAAGGCACAGGGGGAGGATGCCCCCGCCCCCTGTTGTAGAAGGAAGTAGCAGTCCACAAAAATAAGAAAAAAACTGATAGGCCAAAGAAGATCCATAAAGCAATAGAGTGGACTATTGAGGATAAGATAGAAATTATATATTGTTACTAGTATGCAAAAAGCCCAGAATTTCCAGACACAAGATATACATAGGTTCATAGATAGATAGATACAAAACGATTAAGAGAGAAATTAGAGGAAAGAAAAATACTTCCGCAAGAAAAACTGTCAGAAGCTTCAAATGAAAATTTCCATTCATTAATACAACAGATTTGTGAAAAACAGTACATAAATCAAGAAACTTTGATCTGTTTGGAAAAAGAAGCATCTGAGGAAGTGCAAAAATATAAACAACAAAACCTAGAGATATTTGAAAAGTATAAAAATGAAATATGGGCATGGGAAAGAAAGAAAGATTTGATATGGTGCAATATTTATGCAAAGGAGAAAGTCAAATTAATCAATATAAAGAAGCCAGCCCCAAAGATATTCTAAGAGAAATACAGGAAAAGGCATCTGGATATTGAAAATTTCACAATAAAAAAATAATGTCACAAAGAAGGAATGTAGAAAAGAAGATTAGTAAAGTAGAAGTTAAAAAAAATAGAAGTTGAAGTTATTGAGTGCCTGCAAAGTGAAGGATTTAGTGTAGAAGGTCTAACATAGGTTACATCACAGCATGATGGAGTGAGTCCCCAAAGTAAGGAGACATGGGAAGATCAGGAGACATTTGAAGAAGAAATATGGACATGGGAAAGAAAAAGAGATTTAATATGGTGTAATATTTATGCAAAGGAGAAAGCAAAACTAACCGATACAAAAAGAGCAGCACCAAAAATATTTGAATAGAAATACAGGCAAAGGAATCCAGATATGGAAATCTTTACAATATAAAAAATAAGAAGACAAAGAGGAAAAATAGAAAAGGAGATCAGTAATGGAGAAGTTAAAGAAATAGAAATTGAGATTATGGAGTACCTGCAAAGTGAAGGAGTCAGTGCAAAAATTGAATGCAGAAAGCACCACAACAGGATAGAGCACTGGCTATCCAAATTAAGTGGAAACCAGTGGAATAGGAAGCAATTGATCAGGTGCCATATCAAGATATTTTGGATACTTCCACAGAAAACCAGTATAAACGTTCACTTGAAGATAGACAGCAAGGAAACAAAGAGGAAACTGTGGAAACTCTGATGCAGTCGATGTTGAGGAGTGATAGGCCAGTGAGTTCCCATATGACAGAGCAATGGATGGCACAGGATGAAACTGAAGAGAAGATGCCACAGAAAGTTGTTATAGAACTTTCTATAGAATGCCCACAAGAAATGTTAAACAAGGAATGTGTCCTCAGTTTGGAAGAAAATGACTTAAGAAAAGAATTGTTTGATTTAACAGATATGGATAGATATATTAAGATCAATAAGAGAAATAGACTGCAGAAGGTCAATAAAACCCAAAAAATCAAAAGTCTGATAAAACGAATGCAGTATTTAGGACTGTCCATAGAGATCCATGCGATATAACAGAAGTAAACTGGATATATTACTGTGAAGCTAAATTAATAACTGATAAAATTCTACCACAAGAACACATGGTAGTGAGGGAAAGGAAGGGGAGAAATCAAATACCATCATGGAAGTATTGAATAGAGAAAACTATAAAGCAATTAAGACAAGAAGAATCACTGTTAGAAGACTATAGAAGAGGTAACAAAAATACTAAGAAAGATAGATGTGATAAAAGCAATGCACAGTATTAGAACAGACCAGGCTCTATCATGCACTATCACAAATAATAAACTAAAAATTTCAGCACAGGCAGAAAAACTTCGAAGAGGCGAAGATAAATACAAAGGAAAAGTGCAAAATAAGCAATGTATTGATGACCCAAAAAAGTTTTGTAGAGAACTGGGAAACAAGGTAAAAGGAATTGAAAGACCACCAGAAAAAGAAGAAATAGATACATTTTGGAGAAGTATCTATGAAGATCCTGTGGAACATAACAAAGATGCTAAATGGATAGAAGAAGTGAAAGAAAGAGTAAAAAGTTTAAAGGTACAGGATATGAAATGAGATGAAGTAACAGCCAGAGAGATTGAGACAAAGTTAAGAAAACCCTCCAATTGGAAAATCCCAGGCCCAGATGCAGTACCTAACTTCTGGTTAAAAGTATTAACATCTTTGCATGAAGATTTAGCCATGCATAAGAACTATTTATATGCGCACCCAAACAGACACCAACCTGGCTAACAACAGGCAAAACAATGCTCCTACTTAAGAGTGAACCTGCAAGCTATCCTAAAAATTATAGATCAATAACTTGCCTTCTGAAGACGTATAAACTATACACTGGAATTGATGCTGACAGAGTCTATAATCATTGAGAAGAAAACTCAATTATGGCAGTAGAACAAAAGGGCAATAAAAGAAAGTCATATGGAACAAGGGAGTATTTGCTGTTAAGTAAAGTCATAGTGGAGAACTGTAAAAAGGGGAAGAATTTAAGTATGGCATGGACTGACTGCAAAAAAGCATTTGATAGTATCCCACATTCATGGATAAAAGAGTGCTTAAGAATGTATAAGATACACCCTACACTGATCAACTACATTACAGTGACCATGACAAATTATTATTCCAGGGATAAAAATTCAAAGGGGGATATTCCAGGGTGACTCTCTGTCACTGCTGCTATTCTGCCTTGCCCTTAACCCATTAAGCTGTCTACTTAACAACTTAGGCTATGGCTATAACTTGGCTCCTAGAAAACAACAAAGTATAAAAACTTCTCATCTTCTCTTTGTTGATAATATGAAACTGTATAGCTCATCAGATGAGGAACTGAAAGTACAACTGCAAGTTGTCAAAACTTTTTCAGATGATATAAGAATGTCATTCGGTCTTGATAAATGTGCAAAAGCAACCTTTACAGCAGGAAAACTGTAGCACCAAGAGAACATCAGTTTTGGACAAGAATGTGATATAAAAGAACTTGAGCAAGAAGGAGTGTATAAATATTTGGGAATTAATGAAGGATCAGCAATAAAACATAAACAAATGTGAATAAAACTTAGTAAGGAATATTTCAGAAGACTTAAATTAATCCTGAAAACAGCACTGACATCTAGGAACAAAATCTAAGCTATAAACCAATTTGCTCTTCCTGTCCTAACTTACAGTTTTGGAGTGATTGACTAGCCCCAAAATGTGTTGGATATATTAGATAGGAAAACAAGAAGGATGCTTCATGCTCACCAAATGATTTATAAAAAACATTGCACACCAAGATTATATATTCCCCATTCTGAAGGAGAGGTGGGCCTCCTTGAAATTGATTACATGTATAGCTCTACAGTTGTGGGGTTCCACACATATCTGCTGACCTCACAAGACCCAAATGTAGTGTAAGTTTTGAAACATGAGGAGAATAAATCTAGGATGACTTCTCTGCTTATTCTAGTAGAAGCGGTGTCAAGCAGGAATGGAACTCAATCCAGAAGTAGATAAAAATTAGGCAACAACTTATTGTGCCAAAAAACAAAAGAAAGAATACAAGGTGAAGGACCAGATGAGAAGGCAAGAAATGTGGAAAATGCATAAATATAGTTGCAAGTACAGAATACTTCTTTCTGGAAGAACCTCATGTTGATCAGGAACAAACGCAGGAATGGTTAAGTAGAGGCAAATTCAAACCAAGAGATGAAAGGTTAATATTGGCGGCACAAGATAGCGGGCTATGTGCATGATGGTTTACAAAGTCCATTGAACATGTGGGAGAAACAGACACATGTAGGTTTTGGAATACAGAATTGGAATCAGTTGCACACCTCGTTGCTTGTTGCGACATACTAATGGGAGATGGATTGTATACTGAAAGGCATAATAATGTGGCGAGACTGCTGCACTAGGAATTGTGTAAACATTATGGTATTGAAGTGGCTGAAAAACACTGGAAACATGAGCCACAAAACATCATAAACAATGATGAAGTCTACATCAGATGGGACCATCCATTACCAACAGTTCAAAAGATAGATGCTAGAAAACTGGATATAGTGGTCCAAAAAAAGAAGACAAAAGTAGCATTGATCACTGAAATCGCCACACCCAGTGACTACAGAATCCTGTGTACAGAGAGACACAAAGTCATAAAATATTAGGATTTTCAATCAGAAATGAGAGCAATGTGGGAGAAAGATACCCAGATAGTTCCAATAGTAATAGGAGGAACGGGTCTTAGAAAAAAGAGTGTATAATCATATTTAGATATACTACCAATACATTTAAATTGTACGAATTGCAGAAGGATTCATTACTGGGCACATTGCGGGTACTGCGAAGAGCACTTTTGGCTGACATCAAATAGTGAAACAATATTAATTTCATGAACTTTAATTGTACTTTGACTTAGGAATGGGGTCCATTCCTGTCATGGCATTAGAAACCCAAAAGATTTGGAGAAATTAAAAAGAGAGAGTCAATGAAGGCACTATGGCTGCATCATGTGGCGGTCTTAGTTAGGCTTCACAACTGCCTGTGTTGGTGTAGGTGGTTTACCATGCTTTATGTCTGATGTACTGGTTCCAACTAGTGACATCTTATGATAATGTACTATCCGTATACCTCCCCATCCGCCCACACCTATAATAATCAACAAACACTGATCATTCATTTAGCAGTACTTAAATATAATAATCCAAAGACCACACTTTGCCCTAGACCTGGAAGTCCTTGACTAAAATCATCATTAGTACTTGATAAGTACATTTGACATTAAATACCAAATTGGAAACTCACTAAATCTAGGACAATCATTCCAGAATAAGATCCTAAGAAAAAATAATTTGCTGTAATCACCATAAAACATTAATGGCTTCTCCAGTTTGATAACTGAGACAGGATGAATTTAAGAAGAAGATACTGCCACTATCACCATTACTTCTACTACCACTAGTACCACTATGACCACTACTTATGCTACCACTAGTACCACTACTACTAGTACTATCATTACTTCTGCTACCACCACTACTACCACTACTACAACTACTTCTACTACCACTAGTACCATTACAACCACTACTTCTACTACCACTAGTATCACTGCGACCACTACTTTTACCACCACTACAACCACTACTTCTATTGCCACTACTACCAATACTATTAATAACAATGGGAGCTATAGCCATAGCCATGAATCCACACATGAAGCAAAAATGCCACTATACTAATTTGTTGTACGTTACATAACCATAATAACAAAATTATTACACATCATGCTCAGCATTTTGAGGCCAAAAATTCAGAGATAATCTAGCCATAGAAACAAATATTTTGATATGTCTATTAATATATACTGCAATATGCATGTGCTTATCTTCAGACCAGTGCAGAAATTATGCCATTCAACATCAGTGATCATAACCTGGTCTATGTCATATGAAGATATACCAATATTCATGGAAACATCCAATATAAAATAATCAGAAATAGAATCAAATTCAGTAAGGAAACCTTCTTGTCCATTCTTTAGCATGGCAGCTGAGAAGCATTAAAGACATTATCTTTCTGTTGTACAGTAACACATTTCAGCAAAACGTTCCCTACCATGTTAAACTCCATGACACCTCAATATATAAAAAGAATCAAAGCAAAACCAGCACCATAACTTATATCAGAAATAAAAAAGCTAATGCACATCAGACGTAAAGCATGGGAAAACCTGCATATATGAAAAAAAACTACAACAACATTGGCAGCTGTGAAGCCTAAGAGCTCCATCTTAAAGGCTAAATCAAGCTATTACACTAGTCTACAGGAAAATCCAGGAAAATTCCAAAACAGCTTTGGTCAACAATCAGTTTTATACAACCTTGGAAAAAATCATAACCCTGCCTTTTCACAGATGAAATAGCATATAACACACCAGTCAGATCTAAGTTATACTACATAATGTTGCTAACTGGATGGAGATATGGACAAAATTGTCACCATCTCCTCACTTACCACAACTACCACAATGATAAAAACATTCAAAAATTTAAACTCTCATCTCTTGCAGCTGATAACCTACCAGCAGAATATCTCAAAAAGCACTGTATGCCCAATATCCACACTTACAAATTGCGCTCTTGAATAAGCTTTAGTCTCTCAGCTCTGGCAAATCTCCCAAATGTCTGGAGCATTTCTCCCTGGTGCTTCCACTGAAAATTGTCTTCATTCCAAGTCAGACTTTCCTGGTAAATAAATGTTAAATAAATAAATAAACTAGCAGGCTACAGACCTACAGACATCATGTCGCTCCTCCATAAAATACTTCAAAATGTGTTCATCTACAGGTACTACCTATCAGAGAACAAGTTACTTTCTTCAACACAGCATGGATTTAGGCCAGGCCATAGCACAGAGGCAACATTACTAACTTTCATAAACTGTATTCTTGAAAGACAGTCAAGATAAAATGGATATACCTCTATTTTTAGACCAGTCCAATGCATCTGATACACTTTCATATCCCATACTGTTACTTAGGCTCAAGGAAATGGGCTTTACCAGCACTACAATTGATGGGTTTAACTCATTCCTTCCAATGGAGCTCTTACAGTTTGCACTCTAACTTCCAATGGGCAGAGCTTAAGCTTATTGATAGAATCAAATTATGTTCTTACATTTCAAAAAATGTGCATATGTCTGGAACTATAGGATTTACTTAAGAAGTTTAAATGCCAAACTATTCAGCATTAACTGTTTTTATACTGGTGTTATTCTTTAGGCTCTAGGTCTTAAACTGGATTTTATAAGTTGCAGTAAACACAGTAACTATTAATTTTGTAATATTTTGTAAACAACTTATAATAACTCAGCAACCACTCGAGTTACACACATACTGTCAGCAGCATTTTGTTCATCCAGCTGAGAGCTTTGTTGTTGAGATATTTAGAAAAATATGAAATTAATGACAATATATAAATATTAAATGAATAACAATTAATATCTCTTTACCTGCACTAGACAGAGGTCAAATATTAATACAGTTGTAGTTGCTATTATGTATGCTTTAAGCTGAAATCTTTTAATACTTTGTATTTAGTATGTTTCTGGAATTATTAATACAAATATGAACAAACATTATTTGACTCCCATAGGTGTCAGTAGGGTGTAACTGCAGAAACACCTGGAGGCGTCACTCGGCTGTAATGAATTAAAATTGCCTCAGCTATTAAATGCAGTGTGTACACTAGGTGATTAAGCTCTCATCTCCTCAACAGTTACATTAGGTATACCATACGGTTTAGTATTAGGACCTTTACACTTTAATATATTTATAAATAAAATGCATACAGGATCTCATTCAGCACATTTAAACAAATATGCAGATGACTCATCCTTAATACTGGTTGCCTCTTCAATTAAACATCTCCAAACTTGCCTACAGGATTCCTTTACAAAAACTGAAAACTAGCCACTGCAATCTAAACTACTCCTAAATCAAAATAAAACTAAAGTAATGGCATTTTCACCTCCAATCCAACAATACAAATCTGCAATTTAAATATATGATTAGTCAATAAACTAATACAAAACTATCAGGAATAATAACTGACCAGTTTAAGATTTGACCAGCACATCTAACATGTGATTAAAAATAAAAACAACCATAAACTTGGGCTTCTTTACAAACTCAAAGCTTTCCTAACAGATCATGTATGCACCTATGACCACAGCTCAGACTTATCTACTCCATAGTCTCCTGTATGCTTCATTAATTCTCATTAATCTGTAGTCCTCTCAGGCAGCAAAACTGGAGCAGTCTATAATATAATGGCAACATTTATAACAGCTTTAATCAAGCATCAATATTTTGCACTTCAATCCCTTAACTGACTAGAGTTACCCAATCTGCTATCCTACACAATTCTAAAGCCTGCCCAAAACATATTCTATGCCTCAGAAAGATGACCTGCCACCATCCAATTATTATACAAGTACATACCCCACGGAGGGCTATGCTCACTGAACCAACACCCAGTATTCACTCAGAAATCTAAAATCAGTGATAATACACCTAAGAACAAAATAGTTCTGTCCCTGCACCAATCCATTTGCTAAGTTCCCTTCTTATGCAGTCGAACCAAACAAATAACATACAGCTCTTTACAGTTTTATTATTTTCCTCTCTTAGTTACAGGTCACAAATGAATTTTATATGCATATGCCTAATTTGTTGCCTGTAAACAAAAATTAAAATGTAACCCCCTCTCTCTGTGTATCTATATCCATCTATCCTCAACCCCTTTTTCCCATTTTTTTACACATGGGGTAGGGATGTCATTTCAACAGTGACAATCATCTCAAGCCAAGGTTTACATCACCAGGTGGCTAGCCCTCTGCAGCTGTAGTTCATCCATACCACTCACTCGCATTTACGGCCAGTTTAGAGTGTCCAATCCACCTACTGCATGTCTTTGGAATGTGGGAGGAAACTGAAGCACCACGGGACCACTGGGAAAGCATGTATACTCTGCACAGAATGCAGACCAGCCAAGAATCGAACTGGAGAACCTCTTGTGAGGCGACAATGCTAACCACTGCACTACCGCGACTGCCCTATATAGAGGCAATAATGCTAACCACTGCACCACCGCAGCTCCCATATATATATATATATATATATATATATATATATATATATATATACATACACACATACACACACACACACACACACACACACACACAAAAACACGCACACACACAAAAACACACACACACGTCAATCGTGTCTTCTTCATACATTTCCGCAAAACATATCCTCAGTCTCCATCAAAAACATCAGAAAATGCAAGTGCTACTCAAAAGGAGCAATCATGTAAACATCCCACCCTAGCTCCATAATCGCTAGTACTCTTCAGCTCATACCGCCTCTGCATTACCCACAGTGACCTCTAATCCTGCTCCAGTCTTATCTTCACTTTTTCACTAACCCACTGTACCCACTCACTCTGCTTCCTCCTGATACCAACATCCATACCTCCTTTACCTTCGCCACTTCACTATTTCATCTGTTTTTGTGCTACATTTTACATACTACTGTGTGTTTATTAACTCAGTTTGGCACATGCTTCTTTTTACCAGATATCTATGTTTAATTTTTTTATAACACATTTATTAAATTACCACTTAATACACAGGCACACATACATTAATAGAAAAGAAAATAAACAATATTAACATTTGTCATATTCATGCATTATGCATTACTTTTTTTTTTCTATTTAACAATTATTCACACCATTATCTAAATTGCTTATTTTCTGCCTTTCTTTAAATCTCAATCCACCTTTTGAATATTATTCTGTATTTCTTAGTTTATTTATATGTAATTTGTTCTTTTCTTTTCTTTTTCTAAGGATCTTGCCTCCAATTATTTTATCTTCTTTACATTAGTCAGTAGTTCAGTTACAGTTCGTTTACATTTTGGTTTCCTTTTTCCAGTAATTGCTTTTTGGTAGCCAATAGTGTTACACTTAGCATGGCCCTACTATGTCTTGGCAATTCAAATTTGGTATCCCAATTCAAAAGACTCATTTTCTTAGTTACAGCCATTTGCACCCCCAACATTTCTGACAAGAGAACTCTGTAGGGAATTATTAAAATCTGTCAACTTGTTATACTCCCAAAAACATGTTACCAGTTAACTGTCTCTGTCTACCCAAACAAAGATTTTCTGAAGTTTGTTTGGGGTATTAAATACTCATGCAAAAGCCAAAGCCTTCTGAACTTTGTTTTATACTTTTGAGCCAAAGAGATGTCCTATCATTGTTCCTTTGTAAACTGACATTCCAGTATCTCTTCCCAATCATTTCTAACCTCTTCTGATTGATTCTTATAGTTATTATACAGTATCTTATATGCCATACTAATTATCCCTTTTTAACAGCAGCCTTTGTTCTAGACTCTACTACAAACCCTTGGTTGGTTTAGAACCAATGGCAGACCAGCGACTTGTATTTAAATGTAAAATTCACAATGATAGTTTGTTCTGAAGAAGTCATACTTATTAATGAAAGCGCTTAACCTGTTTGTTTTATCATTTTTTAACGTTAAATAAGGATTGTGGACTCGCAACGCTGTGCTTTTTTATTTTTCTTGGTTTGGTGTGAGCACTTATAGCACCATTTTTTATATTGTCTACTACAAACCCTACCAGAGCAGGTCTTTTAACATAGAACTCTCTATCCCTTTCTCTTTGAGTATATTATGATATCAGTCCCTGATAAGGACATCAGCCTCTAACCTTCAATCCAAACTTCTGCTTTGCCTCATCCTGCTCTATTACCTTTCCCTGTCTAATTATTTTGACTAGTGACTTTGATAGTTTTCTCCAGTACATTGCAGCCCATCTTGTCTGTTTGCCTTACCTACTTGCAGTCATCCCTACTGGCAAAAACCTCCCTTTTCCATTGGCTTAGTTCTTAGAATACTGTCTGCAAGTTTAAGAATATTTAAGAATATAACATTCTCTATGGTTGTCATTATTCTCCTTAAGGGTCTACATCACAATTCTGCTCCCTCCTTATTTCTCAAATGTCCTTGCCCTGTTTCATCATCATCCTTTTCCACTTTGATTTCAATGCATTACCTTGCTTACTACTAATCTAATTGTACATTGCTAGTTGACCTATTTGAAATAACCTTGCAAATATTTGTATGTGTATGTACTGCACTTTAATTTTTATCATATTACTGTATTTTTTCTAATTGATGTATTATCTTCACTGGGTGCATGTCATTCACTACCTGGACTGAACCTGAAAACACTTCAGCTATATCAGTGCTGTACCCTGGTTAACAAATAAAATAAAAAATTAAAAATAAAAATAAATCATAATAACGACTGTTTATGCTCTGTAAACATTGCTAAGTTGTGGAACTCCATCCCAAAAGATAACAGAAATATCTCATCCCTTTTACAATTTAAAATCTCATTGAAAACATACCTATGAACAAAATAGTCTTGCACTTTAAGAAATCCATTATTAACCCCTGTTCTTACTCAAAGTCTCATCCCAGTTGTAATTTAAAAATCTCAGCTCTAATATATCTTTGCACAAAATTGTTTTGTCCTAATAGCAACCGCAATTACTAAGTCCCCCTTCTTATATAGTCAAACCAAATATCATAAAAATCTTCATGCACTTCTGTTATAATCATCTCCTAATTACAGGTCTCAAATGCAGTTTAACTGATTGGATAAAGTATTCATATGGCTCATTTACTAAAGTTAAAATGTGACTGTGTACACACACTGTAAAACAATGCTGAATGCCTGCATACTTCTCAACTGTAGAGATTTTTGCAGAATGTGCAGATTTTGGCCTCATATTTTTGGTCTGTTTTTCATATACTTGTGGTTTTCTGGCAAATTAGTGGTAAATCATTACAGACTGAAGTTAGAAAATAATGACAGACGTTTGAGTTTCAGACTTCATATCCTTCAGAAAATTCATGCTAATGCAAAATCTGTTATTCTATCAACTATCTAAGTTTGCAAGAGTAATGTTTAAAAATTGTCCCTATGTTTTGGACTTTGTCCCACTTTTATTTATGGCTTTGTCTAGATTTCTAGCTCTAAGAGGCTGAGAGGTATGAATGTCCGATAGATATGTATGAGCTTAACATGCTGTGTATACTATGTAGTGAACATGACTTGCTGACTGTTAAACCAGTGAGTATTTGTATTGTTGAGTCATACTAACTGCCTGTGTAAAAGAATGTAATGTGGAACTTTTCTCTCAAGGCCGCTGCTGAAAAGGGGCCTTACTGAGCCAGAGTTTCCAAGCAATCAAAGGCAAATAAATAAATACACATCCTTCACCAAAATTTTTAGACCAAGCCTTCTTAATAAAGGGTAGTATTAACATGATTTTTTCTTGTGCAATCCTGACATAAAATTCAAGGCTTCTTAATGAATGCTAGTATTAATATGATTCCTTCCTCTGTAACATGCTTCATCACATAGAATTATTTTCAAAAAGAGAAATTACTGTTGCTACAAAAATATCCCTTTAAAGGAAGTATACACCACATAATATAAATTCTCACCATGTTGCTGCAGACATTTGTCAACAAACGCATGAAGGAAAGTAACTGTATTCAGAGCTGGAGTCCAGGAGTTAAAAACAAGGACCATGCTCCTTCTGTGTGAGAAACAGTTACCTTGTCCAAAACACTAGATGAACTCAAGTACTACTGCATAGAAAAACAGCAGTCAGCTAAATCACATGGTCATTCCCTGCCATTGGACTACCTACCATAACCTGCCCAACATGGATAGGGCTTCTTTAATACTGGAAGCTATACTGGGGTTGTTGGTGCAAGCAAGTCATGTGGTAATTATTGGCCGAGCTTCAAAGTTCTCAAAAACTGTGTCTCAGTTCATTACTACTCATACTGTAATAGGCATAGCTTGCCAAACATATGGATAATGCAAGACAACTTTTATTCCTTTTTTTTCCACAAGGATCCATCTTAGGACTACTTGTATTTAATATTTTCATTGATGAACTGCACAAATCAATCAAAATGCCTCTATCATACGATATGCAAATGATTCAACACATCTGTTCAGCTAAAACTATTGAAATATTACAGCAACTAACATAGGAATTACTCCTCTCTGTAGAGGCTTGACTCTATAACTCTCATCTTTTATTGAAACCCTCCCAAAACAAACTTATTCTCTTTATTCCTAAAACATTCCAAGAGAACAACAACTTCACCATAATCTCTTCCAATAATATCACATTTGACATTGTTTCATACTCCAAGCCAGACCTCCCAACTGTCCCGAATTACTCGTTTTTTACCGGGTTTTGGGGTCCAAATAATGGGTGCCACGATTCACGAGTGGCACCCCTTCGTTTCCGATGTTCTTTCTTTATTTTTAAATTTTTTAATTTTTCGCGCATTGTGAGCTGACGTCATCACGTGCGTGATGACGTCAGCTCGTCAGGGCTACCAGCCTGTCGGAATCAAGCTTTGCACAGTTCAAATGCTTCCCAAGAGCGGGAACAGAAAGCAAGGCTGTATTTTCATTTAGAAGGCTCGCCGGAAGTAAGTGAGTGCAGAAAGGATTTCTCAAGTTTAGAAGCCTGGATTTCCTCACTGTTGGCTGCACGGAGAAGGATTTATTTTATTGCACGCAGAGTCGCAGACTGTTGAAGGATTTCTTTTATTTAGAAGCCTGCCTTGATTTCCTCGCTCTGCACGGAGAAGAAGTGTGTGTGCAGAAAGGATTTCTTTTATTTTCCTCGCTCCTGGCTTGCACGGAGTAAAGGTAAGTGTAAGTGTATGCCGAGACTGGTGGTGTGTGTGTGTTTTTATTTTCTGCACTGAGAAGCTGTTCTTCGTCGACTCGAGACTGGTGTGTTTTATATTCCTTGCTGCACAGAGAAGCTGTCAGAAAGGATTTCTTTTCCCAAGACTGGTGTGTGTGTGTCTTATTTTAGTTGCTGGCTGCACAGAGAAGCCGTTCCTCACTGAGACTGAGGTGTGTGTGTTTTTTATTTCCCTTGCTGCACAGAGAAGCCATCAGAAAGGATTTCTTTTCATGTGTGTGTGTGTGTGTGTGTGTGTGTGTGTGTGTGTGTGTGTGTGTGTGTGTGTGTGTGTGTGTGAGGTACTCTGGGTCAAACCCTGTAAAAAGAGCCTAAAGTCACTAGCCACCACCACTTTTGGGCTCTGCCCAGGTTTTTTTGTGCTAAGAGTTGAGAGCTATGGTGAGAAGTGAGAACTGAATTTGTTTTCCCTTATTGTTGTCTTTGTTTGTCCAGCTTTTTGTGCTAAGAGCTTGAGAGCTATGGTGAGAAGTGAGAACTAAATTTGTATTCCCCCATTATTGGCTTTTTCCAGGTTTTTTTGTACTAAGAGTTTGAGAGCTATGGTGAGAAGTGAGAACTGAATTCACTAAATGATAGCCATTAAGTTTGTCTTCCTATGTTTCAGGAAGTTGCTGATTTGGCATAGTGGTATGTTCTGACTGTAGTGAATAGGGACCTGGGTTCAAAATTTGCCAGTGAAATGCATGGTGGTAACACAACATTTTATTCTAACAACTTTACAAAAATTATACAAGCAATGTTTAAAATGTGTCCTTGGTTTTTGACATTTTGTCCCCCACTCCCCCCCCAAAAAAATATGAAATTGTAAAGTGCGAGACACTGTGCAAGATGCCTATGGCTTACACTACTGTCATTCTATTTATAGTGTGGGTGTGGAAGTAGACTTTTATGATGGAAATGTTCTGAATTGGGCAGTTTGGTTCATGCTTTTTGTTTCACTGCCTACAGTACAGCCTACAATAAACAATAAATTTAAAATGCGCTCAGTCAGGAAGGTGTATCAAAGAAAATAACACATGTATGTTTCTTGTTTTGTGTGCAAGGGGCCAAGGATTTGAAAATAGCCCAAAGGTAATCTTTATCCACCACTGGCCAGATTAGGGTTGCCACCTTTTTAAATGCCCAAAGCGGGACATTTTTGGTATAAACGTCAGATTTTGCTGGCCAAAACATACCCATGACAGTACAAATGACAGAACTTCACTTTTTTGCCTACATAAAAGCTTATTCTTATAGCATTTTAGTTGCTTA
Organism: Protopterus annectens; assembly: GCF_019279795.1. Classification (NCBI taxonomy): domain Eukaryota; kingdom Metazoa; phylum Chordata; order Ceratodontiformes; family Protopteridae; genus Protopterus; species Protopterus annectens. The sequence goes on along the minus strand of NC_056725.1, from coordinate 1,737,750,045 downwards.
TTCTGTTTCTTATAACATTTAGGTGTTTCAGATACAGAATAGCTGTTTTACGCAACTATTACGTAACATATAGGAAATATTTTGCCCTAAAATCTCAGGACATTTGCCATTTTTACAATTTTTTTGCAGGACACAATTGCCCAAAGAGGGACTGTCCCTTGCAAAGTGGGACAGGTGGTAACCCTAGGCCAGATGCATTTTCTTTGGATGTGGTGTGGGTTTCAATGCTGTTTCAATGAATGTGAGTTTCAAGGGCAGAGAAGTTTTAATGCCAAGCCTATTTTCATTGTGAGACAGTATTGTTTTGTTTACCAGATGTCTATTAGTGTTTCTGCATTGTTGTGCTGTATAATGTAAAAATAAAATCCAAATCATTGTAGAAGTGAAGCTGTATGCACAATTTAGTGTCTATGGTAAATGGGGCGAGCCAGGTAATGGGACATTGGGATGGCTGCAGGGGGACTCTGCCATATTTTGTCTGTCTGTTCTTCAGTTTGCGTTTGAAAGTTGGTATCCCACAACTCCATTGGAGTGGGTGGGGTTACATAATTCTGTATGCAAATTAGATGTTAATCAGCGTACAGATTTGTACCTATTTTTCATGGGCCTTGCCCAGATTTTTGATGTTTACAGGTTGAGAGGTATGCTCCAAGCTGTTAGGAATAGTAACTGATGAAAATATGAAACTTGATCTTAATTTTTTAGCACTCCTCACCCTATACTATTAATTTCATATGAGTTCTTATTCTTACATGTACCCTTCCCTGCATCATAAATCCACCTTATTATTTATATATTCTTAGTTTTCTATTTATTTATTTTTTGATGGGGTAGTCCTCCTCACCCGTAAATAGAAGCATTATTAATGTATCATTTCTTATGTGTTTCAGTCATTAACCTGCAATTATAATGTGTACCTTGTATCACTTACCATCCTTACTGATTATATATACTAGTGTTTGCTTACTCTATTTTTGCCTTCTTCTCATTTCTATTTGTATCACTCTTTCTCGTTTTTTCTCATCTATGCAATTTTCATTACTGTTTTTGCTTTGCTACCTTGTCTTTTATTTCTATGTTTAGACTATTTATTTATGAAATTTGTTGATATTATATTTTATTTCTATGTTTATACTATTTATTTATGAAAATTGTTGATATTATATCACTGTTTACCATGTAACTTTTTCTTAAATGCTATTGTTTACATTTCTTATTATATGCAACTTGGGACTTTTCCCCTCTGGGCCTCCGCTGAAAATGGTCCTTTTTTTGGCTCAGTCGGACAATACAGGTAAACAAATGTAAAAATAAAAATAAATAAATAAATATAAAAGAAACAGTAAAAAAGAAATCAGCAAAACTTGGTTTCCTCTACACAATTGACCAGTTTTAACTGAAGAAATAAAAGTTCATATGGCCACAGCATACCTTCTTCCAAACATTCTATACAGGGCCCCCATACTTATCAATCTAGAAACCACCCAACTGAACCTGCTACAACAGTGCTGTAACAAAATTGCAAAATTTACAGTGAACCTACCACACAGATCCACCATTGCTTAGCCCTAAAAAGGCACCTTAGGTTAGAACCCCCTCAATGTTTGTCTTACTCTCAAATGAGTATAACACATACTCTAATCCACAACCCTGAAAAGTGTCCAAGCTTGGCAGATGTTCTTTCTTGGTATATTTCAAACAGAATCCTATGGCCAAGTGATAAAAACTTACTAAATGTGACCAAATTAACTCTCCAGGAGATTCTTTATTCTTATGTCATGTCTCAAAAATATGGAATGTCATGCCATTCTATTCCCTGTAAAAATAGACTTTTCCCACAAATCCTTATATAGGTCCTCACATTCCATCTTGTGAATAATTGGATTTGCTCTTGCGCCACTCCTGGCTAAAATACTATTTCTTCACTTAATCGCAAATGAACACCCCTGGTTTTTCTTTTCTTTTAACCCCAGCTAATATTTTATGCATTCTCTCTAATTACTGCATCTACTTCTCTGGCTATTTTATATCCATGCTCCTACCTATCTTACTCTGCTTGTGATCTAGCTCTATCTCAATTCGCTGTGTAAGGTGTACTGATATCATTATTGTTTAAGTTTGCTGCATGTATGCGGTTTTTATGTATTTATAAATTGTTGAATTTTCTGCTATACAACTATTTGAAAATTTGGAACTTTCCTCCCAGGCCTCCACTGAAAATAGGCGCACCCAATCGGATCATCCTAGTAGACAAACATACATACATACATAAATTAATTTCTTTAGCAGGGAGAATACATAGGATCATAAGATCATAGGAGGTTACTAGGCTAATCGCCTTGGGGCCCTTACAAGCCTAGCCAAGAGTTTATTATCCTCAAAAAAGAAACCTCAGTCAGCACCTGTTGCCCCTGTCAATGAGGGACAAAGGTGGAACCCCGGGACAAACTTGTGGTTTCCCATCCACTCATCAAGGTTGTACTTGAAGAGGGTCAGCAACGTACTCTGTTTGACATGTATAGGAAGTCTATTCCAGAGACGGGGCACTCTCTGGGAGACAAACCTGTCTCTCCAGCAGGTTTTATTGATGTTGCATATTAGAGTTAGGCCTATCAAGTGGGTAATGCATGAGGAGAGGATTAATTGTCTCTCTTTGCTAAATCCCCAGATGTAGTAGTCCTGACTGAAGGTAATACTGGCCCCATTATAGAACAATAGATCTGACATTTGTGCTATGTACACTGAAAGCTCTTTTTGTCAGTAAGAAAGGCATTTTAGGGCCTACTACCAGTTTCTGATAATTTAGCTCTTAATGAATGGTGTGCCATTTCAATCTGTAGTTTAATAAAGTTCATGTACTAAAGGACCAGTAAAGCATGTCTGTAAAAACAGCTGTATCTCTGCCTTCCAGATTCTCATGGATACCAAAGAGATGAAAGTTTGAGCATCTTCCATGATTTTTAGGTTTTCAACTTTTAACAGTATGGACCAGACTTGTTTCACCAGATAATTATTTGTATTTATAGTCCCTGCGGCCTTACATCGTACATTGATAAAGCCAAATGCAGCATGCTGCTGTCATGGACAACCAACCTTTCATACAGATCTTTATGTTACTGACTAGAAAGTTCTGTGAACTCAAGCAGAGCATGCATAATGTCTGCATCATTTCTCAGTTCAGCGTTGTTCTCTTTCCCATCTCATTTTCCAGCACTGATGCAGGCATTACTACGTGTGCAGAGGTCACAAATTCTCAGGTTTTCCTTTTTTTCTTGATTTTTTTATAATATAAAATGTAATCCCAGCCTTCCTAGAGGAAGTTTTTTTTTTTTTTTTTGCCAATGTAAACGAGCCACCAAGAACTAATAGAACTTGATTCTGCTCAATTATTGATTTTGAAAGAAAATGATCCAAATTAGTCCGGGGGTCTCAATAAAATGATGTTTGCCTCTTCCTCATCATACTTAAAGTCCTCATATAAAAATTTTATAACAAAATTAAAAATGTAAAAACTCAAAAGGCCTACAGGCTATGCATGTTAACATAAAGCAATACCACCCTTTATCTCAGAAGGTACACTAATAACATCCCTAAAGAAAAAAAAATAGTTCTCTGGGTCCAAACAGTAGTAATTGTAGTTTTCTAATGGATAAACAGGTATTTCCCAAGGTGTGAAAACAGTTCACAGTCAATGAATGAAATGACAAAAAGCATGTGCTATAAATAAAAATGCCTTTAATGAAGAACACTCAACATGCTTAAATTATTGCATTAAGCAGTTATTCAAGATAAAATTGTCACATTCTAATTCATTAAAATTATAATTCACATTATTAGTAAACTGACAGTAAATACCAAGTACTTATTTTGGTCCTGTGGTTTTGGTTTATTCAACAGATGTTACTGATTTTGCTTTAAAAAAAGATCTTCAATTTAGAGAAAATGTGATACTCTGACCTGTTCTGCAATTTCACGTCTTTGGACATTTTTGTCTACATTTCACCATCTCAAACTGTAAAAGTGCCTGCAACTTTAAACAAATGCACTCTTCTTGTAACCAATGAATGCTTAATCAAGGTGTTATTGAGATTGCAATGCTGAAATCCATAAAAAAGCTCATGGATTCTAATTCCCACTTTCTGAGATTCAGGAAAACAAGTAGTTAAAGAAAAAGTATTTATGCAAAAAAACTTTTTTCCAGTGGCATACAGAATTTTGAGAGGCCATCTCTGTCTTGCCTTCAGGCATTGCATGACAAAGTATTAGTCTCTTGTTTGGGCCATACTAGTATAGCATGAATAGTACGGATACCTTCCTTTGCTTCCTTCAGTTAACTCTGTCTAGCCATTTTTCTTGCTTTCTTTGTTTATCCTGACCAGCTGTTTTATTCGTATGCTTCTTCAGCTCCTGGTACAGGACAAACTACCTTCTTCACACCTTCATTGATACAGCTCTGCAATTCTATTGTTGCCACATTTTGGCTGTTTGGTCCATATTATTTCCCTTTTTTTTTTTTTGTTTTTTAAAAAACTGAAATCTATACCCATGTAATTCTAGAGGAATGGAGCAGAGTCCAGAGGAACAGGCAAGGAGGAAAGCTTAGTCAGAGGTGGTTATACTAGGTCACAGGGAAAAAAATACTAGAAGAGATAAACACAGTTTCCAGGCTGGCATTAACTAGGGTTGGTTAAGAACTGACAAGCACTATCATAAAAGGCAAGGTTAAGTCACACATAACAGTCCATATGGCCACCTATGTTCCACCAAATGGATTGTAAAAGAAACAGCAGAACAGGGAGTGGGCCACAAAGCACAGGGAGCTAGACAGCACTGCAGTCTTCTTAATGGTGTTAGCCAAGAACCAGTGGTGCCATGAAGGAAAGGATTTATCAGTACAGCTGTTGGCTCAGAAAGAGAGAGAGTGAGAGAAATGGAAAGGCTTTTGAATAGTGTAATACTGGCAGATGAGTTGGGGTGGTGAGGAACTGTTCAGAGAATATAAAGAAGGGGTAAAACATTTGCATGAGTAATTTTCAGGCGCCCTATTGTAATACCTGCAATTGTGATCCCCAGAATTATGAAAAAAAAACAGAGGAACTAAAGGAGAAGAGCAAATCTCCATAGCTAGTATTCTCTTTTAAAGTATTTTATTTTCCAGTGGGTCAAGTTCTCTTCACCCCCACACTGCATGTTAGGGGCTGTGGGGGCTTTACCTCTCATACCCCACTACTTATATATACTTATTTAAAAATGATCCTATCTTGGTGAAAATGGAATACTCTGAGTACCTGTTGAGAGACCCTGATCTTGGACTTAATATTTCTTCGTCTCCATTTTCTCACATTCAGTCTTGCTGTTTCAAGGCTCATACTTACAAATCATGGAGGTTTAAAACTGTTACCTAATGTTCACCTTAACAGTATATGTATGAGTCTGAACCTTGTCAGAAGAGTTAAAAGATGCATGAGATAGTCAGGCCTGTTTGGTTAACTTATTAACCAGTATTCCAAAGCTGCCTGTTAAGCTTAACAGGTGAATGGTTTTCATAACTCTATTTCACAATGGTATAGTTTAAAAGATATAAGCTATTTATTTATTTATTTGCACTTGTTTAGAGGGAGGTCTACTGGGCCAGAATGAGTCCGTTTTCAGTAGAGGCCTAGGGAGAAAAGTTCCAAAAACAAACAAACATGATAAAAGTACAGAATCAAAACAAAATCAAACAGCCATGATACACAATACTAACTTACAGATAGGTGATACAACAAGCTACATAGTATACAGGCTATACAAATACTAGGTTACAGTGAGTAATAACAAAATGATTTTAAATATAGAAGACAAACATGAGTGCAAATGATGACATAGAAAATTAGTGCATGTGTGAACTTGCAGTATTGCAGTAGAGGAAATGATGGAGAGTAGCAGTTAATTAGGCTGAGAGTAAGGTATAGGCTTAGAGCATTAGCTATATAGGCAGCAAGAATAAATAGAAGATATAGTAGCTAAATGCTGATATATAGATAGATTTTGTGTGGCCAGGTGGCACATACTAGGACTTAGTAAGTTGGAAGCACTGAACATATATATATATATATATATATATATATATATATATATATACATATATATATATATATATATATATATATATATATATATATATATATATATATAAGTAGTCATAAGTGAGATAGGGAGGGAGGAGAGGATGAGCTGGTGAAGTAGGAAGGGTAGGAATATTGTTTTTTTATAGTCAGCGCTGGTACATGTACATAGCCAGTGGGAGATTAGGTGTTGTTCCAACGATGTCTTGAGTTATTCAGGGTTGCTAGTAGTCCTAATTGATGGAGGGAGAGCATTCCATAGTTTAGAGATGGCGTATGAGTAGCACATTTGACCAGCGGAAAGGCTAGGTTTTGCTATATTAAGGAGTATCTGACTGACTGATCATGGAGGTCTATTTGCGTGATACATGGTGAACAGAGTAGAGATGGCAGGACAGCTAGAAGATTTGTAGATTAGTTTAGGATCAGTGGTTAGTTGCAGGTATGTTAGATGTTGGGGAAGTTCAAACCAGTTGAGATGTTGGAGTGCTGCACAGTGGTGTAAGGAGTGTTTAGCACTGGTTACAAATTTTGCAATTTTGTTGTAGCATGAGTCCAGTTTTAATTTAAGAAAGGACTGTATATTAGTAAGGAGAGGTGCACCAGAGAGCAAAGATGGAAGTAGAAAGGAAGAGGCAAGGGGCAGTCTTGCTGCATAGGTGATGAAGTGTTTATGCCTGTAAAGGATGCCTAATTTCTGATGGGCTTTTTTGAAATTTGTGTTAATATGCTGGTCAAATGTTAGCTTTTTGTCAATAATGATGCCTAGAATGTACAATGGACTACTTTGATGCAAGTGTTGTTGAGTGAGTTAATGGCATATTCATTTTTGGTTAGGGGTGTAGTTTTTTGGGTGTGAATAACACAAGTTTGTTTTTTATTAGCATTTAGGGTTGAATGGTTACTATACATCCAGGTTTCTGTGGAGGTGAAGGCATTTTTGGTGAGTGTAAGTAATTTGGAAGTAGACTTGGCCATGCAGATGATGGTAAAATCTCCTGCATATTGGATAATAGTAGCTTGGGCTATACTGCTATGTAAATCACTGATGAAAATGCTAAAAAGCAGTGGACCTAGTATGGACCCTTGTGGGACTCCAGTACTGATGTTAAGGAAAGGAGAGAAGGATTGGTGCCATCTGGTTGCTTGTTGTCTATCTGTAAGGTAATTGGAAATCCAGTTTAGGGTAAGGGGAGATATGCCTAAATTGAAGAGTTTGGACAGGCCTTGGAAAGGTCAAGAAATAGTGAGGAGACAAGGTTTTCTGAGTCTTGAGCATGGTTGACTGTGTCCAAGAAGAACATAAGAGTGGTGGTGGTGCTATGACTAGGCCTAAATGCATACTGGGTTGGGGAGAGGATGTTGTGGTGTAGTAGATATGTAAGTAGTTGGCTATGGATACATTTTTCCAGAATTTTGGAGATGGGAGAGAGGATGACAATTGGTCGGAAGTTAGATATATCATTATTGTTTCCACCTTTGTGGAGAGGGAGGATAAATTCCACATGATAGGAATGAAGGACGCTTGAATGGATCTGTTTAGAAGTATACTGATGTGATAAGCAATAGTGTCTGATGATATTTGAAGAAATTCTTGTGGTAAGTTATCTGGAGTAGTAGATTTAGGTTTAAGTTTAAGCAGAAGTTTTTTTATGGTGGAGGTAGGTATGGATGAGAAATAGAAGTTTAGTCTTGGTGTTGCAGATGGGTCTGGGGGAGGTGGGTTGATTTGTGGGACGTTGGTGATGAGGTTGGCTATGCTGTTTTTAAAGAATGAGTTAAAAAATGAGGCTATTTCAGCTGGGGCCCTGTCTGGATCAGGGGAGGGATTTCTGCTTTTGCCTGGGTTTAACAGAGAGTTTAAGGACTTCCAGAACTTTTTAGGATTTTGCATATGGTCATTTTGCAGACTATTGTAGTGGTCCTGTTTGTTTTTGATGACAAGTTGCTTTACTTGATTAAGCAGTTGTTTACATTGAGTGAAGTCTGAAGGGTTTTTACTTATATGCCATAATTTCCAGGCCTTGTCCCTAGCTTTCATAAGTTGTTTAGTGGATTTAGTGAACCAACTGGCCTAGTTGGCTTTCACTCTCCTATGTCAAAGAGGAGCGAGATTGTCTAGTACTTGGAGGAATGTTGAGTTAAATAATTCAACAGCATTATTTAGCAGTAAGACTTTAAGTGGATGTCAGTTGATATTTCGTAGAGTATTATTAGGGGTAATTGGGCAGAAGTGGGATAGGTCTCTAGTATGCTTGTAGCAATGTGTATTAAGCACTGGGGTCAATTTACATATTACGTATGCCTGTAAGTGGTCACTAATGCTGTTAGGTAGAGTACCTGTAGAGGAGATTCTGCTAGGGTCAGAGACCAGGACCCAGTCCAATACTGAGCCATTGTTTTTGTTTTTGTTGGGTCTAGTTATGATATTAATAAGCTGGGTATAATTAAATAGGTTGATACTGTTTGTTGGGTGATGATGTGTTATGTCTAACCAGTTAATATTTATATCACCAAGCATGACTGTTTCATTCGATATATTTTTGGATAACCATGCTAGGATTTCCTCAAGTATTGGGATACTGTTGGCAGGGGGGATATATATGACTATAATGCAGATGCTTTTGCTGTCATTCATTTTCATGTGGGATATTAGTATTTTGGCTGTAGAAAATGTGTAGTGGGTTTGTTGTATGGGACTATATTAAAAGTGTTATGATATATCAAAGCAATGCCCCCACCTTTGTTTCTGGACCTATCTGTTCTCAGGCAAAAGAAGCCTGATGGAAGGCATTCTTAGTTTTTAATATAAGGTTTTAGCCAATTCAACTTCTTCCATACATTTAAAAGGCTGATAAAAACTTATAAAGACTGGAGTTTGTTGTGTATATCATAGACCTAAAAAGTATTTATATATATATATATATATATATATATATATATATATATATATATATATATATATATAGGGTTCCTATTAGATGACCGAAAATGCATTATATCGAAATTGTCTTGGTCGAACATAAAACAACAAAAAGGCAAAATAGCGAAGCGGCTTTTAAGCAAATTCTTTCCCAGGGAAAGAATTTGCTTGGCCGCTTCCAGTACTTTGCCATTTTCGGCACTGTAGTGCGATCTCGGAGTTGGTATATTTAAGTATGGGGGTGTGGAGGGCACAGCCCCCCACATGGGGGGTGTGGGGTGCGAAGCCCCCCACTTTATGTATTCTTTAAATTTTTTTTTTCTTTTTTTTAATTTTTGGAACAGCGATTTTTTTTTCCCTTGGTTCTGAGCTTTTGAGATTGTAACTTTTCGCTTACAAGGGATCGATTATTCATTGTTTGCTTTTTTAAGCGTTCGATGATATAATATAGACCCTATATACATATATATATATATATATATATATATATATATATATATATATATAGTTGCACTTTATAATCTCAAAATACTGAGATGTCGAATTTCAGTATTTCGAGACTATAAAGTTGAAAGTGTAGTTATGCGAAACTACATAATAGCGAATGCAGAAATGCTGCATTCACCATTATGTGTTCGCGTACATGACGTGCGGTGCGGTTTGTGGATTTAGCTTGGGTTTGAGGTAAGTGGTGTTTTTGTAAGGGTATTGGGTAGGGATTTTAGTGTATGTGAGTATGTGTAGTGGTGAGTTTTATGTGTTTTTATGTTTAGTGCAACCTCAGAGTTAGCATATCTAAGCAGGGGGTTGTGTGGGGGCCACAGCACCCACATGGGGGGTGCAGGGGTGCTTGCCCCCCTGCTTTTAGCAAGATTGTTTGTGTGTGTGTTAGTGTTGTTGTGTTTGTGTGTGTTGGTCTGTTTTTTTTGTAGTGTTGGCAGGTAGGTGTATTTGTGTGGTGTAATGTTTTGTTTGTGTTACGTTCATGGTTTGAAAGTTCGCAATTTTAAAGTTTCAGGTTTTTGATTTTTCGGCTTTATAGTCTCGAAATTCTGAAATTCAATATTTCAGTATTTCAGGAGCATAAAGTGAATCTATCTGTATATATATATATATATATAGGTCCTCAGCACAGGCCTTCTAACAGCTATCAATGGAGCCATAGTATAATCAGATGCAGAAAAAATAGCAAATGAAACACACCCATTATGTAAACTAAACAAAATGACCTGCAGCAGGATGTGAGGAAAGAAGGTAACCTGTAGCAATGGCTTTAGACTTGTATATTTACAATGAGTATTGTTCACACAACTGTACTATGTAGAAACATCATCCCTGCCAATGTCACAAGATGCAAAGACTCTGTTGGAGAGTAACAAGCTTTACAACTAGCTCCTAGTTCTTGGGAAGCTGGTCACACAGTTTGCAAATGTCTGAAGCAAAATCTGCTGTACTTCTGTCTAGATATCACATTTATAATGTTTGTATGTGTGGACCAAAGACCATGTCAGAGCTTCACAAATGACAGAGGTATGAATTCATTTGAATACTGCTGCTGCTGTGCTATCTGCTAATCTGGCAGTGTGAACCCTGACTTCCACAGAAAGGCTGATAATATTTTTTGTAGCAAAGAATAATAAAAATAGGAAAAGCCAACTGTGAAAAGTCTGCTTTAACAAAGACTTACCTTGTTCTTCATTCATAAGGGACACAGACTGCTTAATCAGACTTCCTGAAAGGCTTGGCACACTCAGGCATACCCTGTTAAGGCCCTAAATACATCCATAAAATGTGGAATAATTTCCAACCTAGATTAGTCAAATAACTGAATGGAATAGACTGACTTAATGTCACCTCAGGTAATTGAATGGAAAAGACTAATTTAATGTCACCTCAGGTAATTCATAGGTTCATAGACTCATAGGTAGGTACTAGGCTATTGGCCCAAAGGCCTAAATAAGCCTAGCCAACAAGGTTCCCTGGCTTACACCACCCAAGAAAGTTAATTTCCTGTGCCCCTGTCGAGCAGAGCCACAGAAGTGATCCCAGGGTCTATTTCCTATTTCTCATCCACTCATTAAGATTTTTCTTGAAGAGTGCTAATGAACAACTTTGCTTGACATAGATAGGTAGCTTGTTCCAGAGTATAGGAAGTCTCTGGGACAGAAGTCTATCCCTCCAGCATGTCCTGTTTATTGTGGCGACAAGGTTTAGGTCCCTAGAGCGTGTAGCTTGGAGGGATTGGGATTTCTTTAGGTGTAGCATGTCCAACAGTTCTGGGTTTAACATAGCTTTATATGTTAGGCAGACATCTCCTCGGAGTAGGTGATATGCTACAGAGTAAAGCTGGAGATGGTCAATGTAGGCCATCTGTTTGAGGCCAGTAATCCTCTTTGTAAGTTACTTCTGTGGCCTTTCCAGCTGCTGCACATGTCTTGTGAGGTACATTTCAAAAGGGGCATTGTACTCTATAATGGGTCTAATGAGTGCCATGTAGAGAGGAACAATGACCTCTTTTTTTCTTGGATGAGAATCCTTTTGTGATGAAGTGTGCCACATAGAAAGATTTCCTGACTACTGTGGTGATGTGATTATCAGAAGAGAGACTACTCTCCACCTGGGTCCCAAGGTCTCTTATCACATATTTGGCATTAAGTAGATTGCGATTTATGTGGAAGTTTATGGGTACAGAGTTTTTACCAAAGGGGATGACAATGCACTTTTTGGCATTGAACTTGAGGCCATGCCTCTGACACCAGGCATCTGTCTCAGTGAGGCCCTGCTGTAGGATGTCCACATCATTTGAGGACTCAACTATGGCTCCTAGTTTGCAGTCATCTGCGAACTTCATTAGCCAGAGGCATTCTGTGTTAGCCTGTACTTCAGAGAAGTAGATACCAAACAGGAGAGGTCCCAGGATTGAACCCTGTGGTACTCCACTTGTCACTGGTTTGAAGTCAGATTTGGAGTCTGCAACTTTTACAGTTTGGGTTCTGTCAGTGAGCCAGTTGGCAACCCATCTTGTGACGTAGGGATTTATATCTAGTTTAGTGAGTTTAGCTTTAATTCCAGGATGCGGGGTGGTGTCGAAAGCCTTGGTGAGGTCAAGATAGGCTGTGTGAACCACCTTACCCTCGTCTACGGCTTTGGTGACTGCCTCAAAGAAGTCGATCAGGTTCAGAAGGCATGATCTGCCTTTCACAAACCCGAACTGGGTGCGGTCCAGAGTTTGGAGGTTACCAATGTCTTTGTTTATGAGTTCCATGATGATATGTTCCATGGCCTTGCAGACCAGGCTCGTCGGGCTAATAGGGTAATAGTTCCCAGAATCAGTGGTGGCTCCCCCTTTGTAGAAAGGGATAACTGTTGCTGTGTGCCATTCAGTAGCACAAAGCTTGGTGTGAGACTATGATTGAACATGGTGCTTAGGTGGGGAGCCAGTTCGTTCTGAAGTTCATGTAAAATGCAGACTGGGATGTTATCCGGTCCCATGGATGCTGTGTTTTTGGTTTTAGAGAGTGCAACTTTAACCTGCATAAATGTGATTACAGGGACTCTGCATTCTTCCTGTATAGATATGGGCCCTTTAGGTGGTGAGAGGGGGGTAAAGTTAGCTCTGAACCTATCTGCCAGGATGTTGGCAATATCAGTTGGTTCTGTAATTTTCGTGCTGCTGTGCTGTAACACAGAGCAGATCTGGGTGTTGCCATTGAGATTCTTGACATAGCTATAGAATACTTTGTGGTTGCCCTTAGAATCAGTGGCAATTTAGTTTTCGTAGATAGATTTGGAGGATATTATAAGGGATCTCAGCTTCTTACTGAGGCTGACCAGGGAGCTCCTCCACTCATGGGATTTTACTCTCTTTTGCAACAGTTTCTTCCTTCTGTTGTAAAGTTTTTTTATGACAGGGGACCACCAGATTGGCTTCCTTTTTTTGGAGGATAGCGTCTTGGTTCTGTTTGGGATAGCACGATCCATGCACTCATGTAAGTGCTTATAGAGCGCATGTGTGCATGATTCAGCAGTCATAACTGTATTGTCCATCTGCATGGGTGTCATGAAGTTCGCCACTTCTGTCTTAAAAAGCATGAAGTTGGCTTTGTAGAAATTTTTTACTGTGGTTTCCTTAATGGTGGGTGGGGGCGTATGTGGATATCTAGGGTGATTAGCTTATGGTCGGATCTGACCAACAAAGAGTTGACTTCAGGTGTGGAACACCAGTCACTCATGTTGGTAATGACTAGGTCTAGAATACTGTTGTCCCTGGTGGGGGTGTGGATAAGTTGATCCAGGGGATTGGAATTTATGAATTCCAGCAAGCTTTGAGTGAAGGAGTTGGTACATGAGTAGTTTTCCCATTTAATGGTGGGGTGGTTGAAATCACCCATTATTAGGGTGCTTGGTTGAACCCTAATATTTTCCAGTATATCAAGAAAAGAGGAGTGGAAATCATGGGGCATTGTGGGGGATCTGTAGCAAGCTACAATTTGGATTGCAGTTTTGCCCATAGTTAGTTGCACTTGGATAACCTCGGATGCATTATGCTGCGCAACTAGCCTGGAGGTGTGGATATCCTTAATGAATATGGACACACCCCCACCTTTCGTGTTTCGTTCTAGGTTACATGGCCGAAAAGTGTGGTATGAGTTATAGCCTGGTAGTACAGGGGTGCTCTCTGGAGCCTTGAACCAGGTCTCGGTCACTGCAGAGATATTGATGTTCTCCATTTTAAGGAGTGCCTCGAGTGAGTGCATTTTGAGATTTAGACTTCTAGCATTGAGTAGCATTACCCTCAGTTTTTGCTTGCCTGTTCCTGATATGGTGGTGAATTTGTTATTTGAACCTTGCCTAAAAAAGGCACTATAGGGACAGCAAGAGCCTTAGCCTGTATCCGGAATCCCAGGGGCGACAGGTGCAAGTCATCTGTGGCAAAGCATCGTGGTCTGTCCACCATGTCATCCCAACAGACAGATACTGGATCCCCTTAGAATGACACCAGAAGCTTATCCAATTGTTGAAGTCAATCATTTTGTCCTTGTACTGCGGTATCATTCTGGGCAATGGCAGAATGCTACTCAGGGCTAGGGTCATACCTGCCTGGGCTACAAATTTCGGAGAGGTCTTCCATGTCTCTTTTCATGTAGTCCAGGGAGGTACGTCTCAGGTCATTCACACCAAGATGGACAATGACAGAGTCATATTTGTACTTGTTGTGGAGTGACCTGAGTGTGTGGGTTATGTGGCAGATCCTGGCACGCGACAGGCAGCTCACAGTAACCTTCTCCTTGTTTAGCCTGGTGAGTGGGATATCAGTGTGCCTGACTATAGAGTCACCTATGACTAGTGTGTTGGGTACGTTGTTTTGCCTTATGGGCTGTGGTTTATTGGCACACTGAGTCTGTGGGCTATGTGTCATTTTGGTTGTGTTAGGGGGTGAAAGTTGCTTGCATTTCTGCTTTGGAGGTCTCTGTTGCTTGAGCAGATTATTACTGAGAGCCTCCGCGAATGTTTTTGTGTTTCTATATGTGGATTTTAGGGTCTATGTTATATATTCGAACTTTCAAAATGTTGCATATCATGTTCAAGACCATATGGTCGATATTTGAAGGTTCAAATATATAATAAAAAAAGAAAATAAAAACATACCTTAACAGTGCGAGCAGGGGGGCTTGCCTGCCACAACCCCCCCCTACTTAAATATGCCAACTCCGAGACTGCACTTCAGTGCAGAAAAGGGAAATTCTCCCATTCTGCACTGCACGGCGCCATTAAAGTCAACCTTTGAACACTTGCAATGTTGATCATATGGTCTCAACCATATGACAATCGACATTTCAAGTGTTCGTTTATTTGACATAGACCCGGATTTTAGTGGTGTAGGTTTAGTGGGACTATGTGATGAGTGTGAATGGAATAGCCTGATTTAAAGTCACCTCAGGTAATTGAATGGAAAAAGACTGATTTGAGGTCATTGCAAAGACAGTCTAATAATAATAAAAGATGGATTTTTTAAAGTACTGCCCTTTCCTCTGGAAAACCATGTATGGCTCAATGCACTTCAGCCTCCAATTCCTTTTGGTTGAGGTGGCCAAAACCAAACAGTCTTCCAAGATGCAAACTTTATGTTTTTTGTAGTCAAAGACACAAAGCATGAGCTTTCTGAGCTTCTCGGTTATGAAAATTAAATCTCATTCTGCTAAGATATGCTGTCTAGTAGGCATAGGTGGAGAACCTCCTTTATAAACTACTTCACCACTACCCGTGAAACCATATGTAGAAAGAGACAGACAAGCCAAAACTATTGAAAGATGTAGGCTAATTGAAGAATTAGTGAGACTTATTTTATGTCTGTAAGATACTAGAGGAACTAGAGAGACAGATACTCTAATGGTTTAATGCTCTTCTTTGAGTATAATTAAAAGAATATATCTCCCAGTTTCTGAGATGAGATGTTACTTCTAAGTACTGGGTATCTTTGCATTTTTAAGAATGCCATTTACTTCATAAGAGTAGAGGTGGCTGATGGGAGTCAACCTGAGATCATGCAAGCTGTAAGGTGACAATCACTGAGGCTGGGATACTTTACTTTGCCTTCTTTATGAAAACAAAGTGACAACTGTACTTGCAGAGCCATTGTCATTTGCTGGAGAAAAGTGAATAGTTGTATCTTGGTATTTTACAGCTAGCAGGGTGACCCTTGGATTTTCCACAACAACAAACCAAAAGAACTGTAAAACTTTAAAAACAACAAAAAAGCCAGTGAAAAAGAATAATTTATTAATAGACTCTAGCGCCTCGGCAAAACACCTGCCTTCAAGGAGTACAAACATTGAAATAACTCACATCGTATATAACCTACACAAAGATCATTAAACAATGAAATAATTACATAATATATCAATTAAATAATCATTTTAAAAGCTTCCAAGTGCATTCCGTATTTAGACCATCAGGGGTCAATGTGTTATATTTTAGAATAAAAACAGATTTCTTGTAAAGCAACTTTTTCTTTATGTCAAAACAGTCAAAACTTTGTATTACTTGTTCCAAAATAGTGCCTCCTAAAAAATCGAATAGAATGAAATAGAATGGATGAACATCCTGATAGAAAGAGATGTGTTGAAACAGCGCTGATTAAAAAATGAGATTCCTTCTGTTTGTCTGACCCTTTCTGCGAAAATGAGCTCTTCCCGATTAGAATCAGAACTGGGGGAAATCAATGAGAGGATGTCAGACTTAGAAAAAGAGCTCATGCAGAAAAAGAAGATAAAACTACAAAGGGACATCAAGGACTACAACAATGGAAATGCTTTTCTTTGGAGAGCCAATAAGAATAAACAGCAGAAAGGTGTATGTTTTAGTGAACATGAAGTGAACCAGTAACATTGGATGACATCATGGGCCTCTTCTGAAACATTGAGAGGCTCCACAGATTGGGATAGTGAAGATAATTCCTATCTCCCTTGCCTCCAACTCAACAACCACAATATTTCTCTAATAACTTTGGGAATGGCAAATGTTCCACAGAACGGAATCGGAACCAGGATGGAACATCTGTTGAACAACGTGGAACGGGTAACTATAGAGGGAATCATCAGCAATGTAATAAAAAGACTAAATGGAATTAATAATTTTTCACATACAAATGGGGATAGTTGTGACAATTGTATAGTAAATTTATTCACTTGCACATTGAATAATACACAAATGCTGGTATAAATCAAAATTTGAAATTTGTGCCCACAGTACTGCAGAGATTATATATATGTTAAAAATGGATTCACTTTATAAGCTTGAAATTCTGAAATCTCGAATTTCAGAATCTCAAGCCCATAAAGTGGAAAATCCAAATACCCCAAACCACAAAACTACGGAACCCTAAATCCTGAAACCACAAAACCGCGAATTTCAAACTCCCAACACTTACAAACACCAATAAAACACACACAGCTAAACAAGCACACATACCTACCCTTATTACATGCAGAGGGGAAAGCCCCCCTGCACCCTCCCATGTGTGGGGGCTGCACCCTCCACCCCCCACTTAAATATTCTAACTCCAAGTTCACACAACATACTAAGATGCACACGAAATGCCACCTCACAAACTACATTCCTCTCACACACACACACACATCACAGTAACAACACACACTAATACACACTACAGCCCCTACCCAACACCCTTAAACATAAACACTTACCTGAATCTGTGAACACAGTGCAACACCAGAACTGCTAATTCAAAATCTCCCGCATTCGAGATTTTGAATTTCGCACTTCTGGGGTTGCGATCTTCCGATCCTTCCACTTTATGAGCTCGAGATTCTGAAATTTGAGATTTCAGTATTTTGAGCTTATAAAGTGTTCCTGTTAAAAATAGATATTTTTAAACTGAGCAGAAAGTTGCACCTATTAATTACTTTCTATCAAATGAAAACAAAATGAAAGGAGTTAATTTTTTGTGATTTTTTTTTTTTTTTTTTTTTTTTTTTAAGAAATGAGTGATAGTACAATGGATAGCTTTTTTACATGTGCCTCTGAATAATATGATGTTTGTGACTGTAATGCTTATTGCCAATTGGACATTAATAATATACTTTGTAAGTATGATTTTATACTCCCCTTTAGTCATGAAGGGGTACAACAATTTGCTGCTATGATTAATTTTACTATGAAACAAGCTATTTTAGAAATTATGAATAATAAAAGTTTAACTAATTATAATTTAACTAAGACAGAATGGAAAGTTTTAAAAGAAATGGGTAAACAGAGATAACTTGTTTTTAAATCTTCTAAGGGAAATAAAATTGTAATAATGTATTTTACTCAGTATTTGAAAATGTGCTTTTATCATTTGAATAATGAAAATGTATATAATCAGGTACCATTAATTGAATATACAAATGCAAAAAAAAAAAGAGTTTATAAGTTTGCTAGTAAATACTTCTCTAGATAAGATGTTGAAAAAAAGTTTTATAGTGATAAGAGTTGGATGGCATACTTTTATTGCCTTCTAAAAATAAACAAAAATATGGTTAATCCACCAGGTTAACCTATAATTTCTGCTTATAATTACTTTTTGAGTAATATTGGAATGTTTTTGCATAGTTATTTATTGCCCTATGTGACAAAATTACCCTCCTTTGTAAGAGATACTTTTGATTTTCTGGAAAAAATTAAAGCTATAAGTTGGACGAGAGATATATATTGGGTCACAATTGACATTATAAGTTTGTATACTGGCATTCATCATGAATTTGGTCTTGAGGCCTTAAAATTCTACCTTGGTGAGAGTCCTGTAAGCATTTATATTATGGAGTGTATATATATTTTTGTTTGTCAAATAACTATTTCTGTTTTGAGAATATTTATAAACAAGTACAAGGTACAGCTATAGAGGCATCTTTTGCCCCCATGTACGCAAATTTAGCCATGAGTTTATTTGAAGATGAATATTTGTACAGACATGTATTTTATAGGAATTTTGTGATAAAATATTATAGATTTATAAATGATTTGATTTTTATAAGGTAAAGGAGGTTTAGATATGTTGTTATCATTTGTTAAGGATTTAGATAATAATAGATTTCATTTGAATTTTGATGGTCTCCATTTTGTACATTTGCAGGCTCTTCCAAATGGCAGAATAAAGATGAAAGTTCATTGTAAGTTTGAACATATCAATAATTTTTTACATGGATCTAGCTGACACCCCCCCCCCCATTTGTTAGAAATCATTAGAAAAATTATAAACTAATTTTATTAGTAATAATGATAGGGTAGGATTTAGTAACAATAAAGGGGAGGGGATAATATCTATGTAGTAACTACATTTAGTATATTTAGTAATCAAATTGTGAATATTATTAAACAATTTGTTTTTTGTTTAAATTTAGGGAGTTTGTAAATAATTTATGTACTATGCCAATATTTTCATATAGGAGAGGCAGAAGTATTCAGGATATTATTGTCCACAGCAAGTTTGTTAAACCAAAGGAAAAATTGTATAATGAAATATATACAAAAGGTACATTTAGCTGTGGAAATTGTTCTAGTTGCAAATATATTGTAAATAATTTTATTAAAATTAATGGTGTCCCTTTTTGTCCTAGTGGGAAATACTGTTGTTATACAGAAGGTGTTGTTTATGCCTTAAGATGTTCCTGCAATCTCTTTTATATACAGTAAGAGACCCTTTAAAATTACACTGCAAGAATATATAAGAGATATAAAAAACAAGAAAGAAAGTAGTCCTTTGGCTCTACATTTTAAGTTTTGTCATGACAGTGATCCTGATTTTTTAAGAGGCACTATTTTGGAACAAGTAATACAAGTTTTGACTGTTTTGACGTAAAGAAAAAGTTGCTTTACAAGGAATCTGTTTTTATTCTAAAATATAACACATTGACCCCTAGTGGTTTAAATATGGAATGCACTTGGAAGCTTTTAATATGATTGTTTAATTGATATAGTCAGGAGCGGCCCTAGATCAACTGGTGCGCTAGGCAAAAGGGCTCCACGGTGCCTCCCATGACACCACTCGGTGCCCCCATCCTGGTCTATCTACACCAGATAAATACTGGAAAAGTGCCCCTGCTAGAGCAGCACCCTAGGCTTATCTAAGATGTGAGTTATTTCAATGTTTGTACTCCTTGAAGGCAGGTGTTTTGCGGAGGCGCTAGAGTCTATTAATAAATTATTCTTTTTCACTAGCTTTTTTGTTGATTTGACCCTTGGATATTCTTTTTTTTTTTACTTTTAGCAGAACTTTTTTGAATGATAGGACAAGGAGCGATGACTATAAAAAGCTTCGGAGACTGTATCTAAGAATGCATTGGTTGTGAAAGCCTACAGATGAGGGGTACTGGAACAAAGTGCCTTAACATGGAAGTTCATGCGAGATGAAAACAAGTCCATTTATAAGACACCCCCCTGCTCTGCAGTCATGGCAAACACTTTCCAGCCAAGATGAGACAAGGCAGCTTCTCTGCTTTCCTGTCTAGAAATATAAATGTCCTGAAAACTCAATTTAATTTGCAAGCAAAGTTCCCAAGGTAGGCTTGCCTGCCTGTAAAGATGATAGTGAGTGCTGCTTATTTGTTTATGTATTACATAGCTGCAGTATTGTCTACCACTACCAGTAATACCTTTGGCTTGAGAACAAATCGGAAAGCACACAAGTCCAGATGTACAGTCAACACCTTTTTCTGAATGATATGCAATGACTTTTTGAAAGTCAACTACAGTCCCTCTGATCTTAGATTTTGGTAATGGATTCCTTAAGCTTAGTCCAAAGAATCAGATGTCATTGTTTGTGCTGCCTGAGGTAGGAGTTTAAGACCCAGACTGAAGGCAATTTGATTCCAATACAAGAGGAACTCCCTCTTCTGGGAAAGGACCAATGAAAGGATGTGCCTGTGTGCTCTGATTTCAAGAGTTCTTGAAATACTACTTCAACTTTTTCATAGGTAGTCTGTCAGTGAGAATCATAATTTATGAGGATGATGTAAACCCCATTGCTTCCTATGATACAAGAACAAGCATTTTGTCCCTTTATAGAGTCAAATTAAATAATTCTTCAGGGGATCAATATTGATCTGAGCAAAGATACCTCTGAAAGTAGTTGTGTTTAAATTGCCCTAGGAAGTACTTTTTAATATGCCAAACTTTTTATTAGAGGTAGGATTGTAAAACAGAAATTATAGAAACAGTAGAATGAGGCATTTTCAAAACTAACAAGATAAAATAACACAGATAAACTATATACAACAGTAATATCATGAAAAAGTCCTTTTCCCTCTTTTTACAGCAAATACTGCAACATTTTTATATCATAGTTAGAATAGATATAAAATATTAAAAACAAACCTAAGACTATATACTTATTTTTTGTAAATAATCTCACATTACAATGGATGCAATGACCTTATTAAGCTAACCAATCCATGAAATGGGACAATTTCTGTGCTGTCAGCCTATCATGTTCTGCTGCAATGATTTCAAATTCCATCTGTTTCACATGAATTAATTGTTTCAAGTTATGTAGTGAGTGAGTTACTATTTGCTTCTATTTCTTGGTTATATATTTCTTAGCTGGGAGAGTTAAACCATGTTGAGCTGCTTGCTCCAGCTTGGTTAAATCAGTCCCAGCTATAACCCCAATAACCACAATACAGGACTAAGTACAACCTTTCTGGGCCAGGTAAAGGCAGGTCTCAGCTCAAAATCTCTATCCAATTGCCTGAATTTAGGCCAATTGCAAAAAATGTGAAACCACTTGCCCATGTCCAGTTGCCCACATCTCCAGTAGTGAGTAACATTAGGGAACAATCTAGGCAATTGTACATGTGTATAGAATTATTTGTAGTGGCACTACCATCCAAGAAACCTCTATACCTTAGACTTTCTAGCATAGCTATTTCAAAAATCCCCTCAAAGGTCCCAAGGAATAGAAATATCAAGGTCTCTTTCCCACAAAGTTCTAAATTTATCAGTGAAATGAGCTTCTCGCTGTACATTTATCTGATAAGGTCTACCAATCTGTCCCTTTAACAAGATGCCAGATGCGCTGTTTTCAAATAACCAATCTATAAGTGGAGGGCATTGTGTGTAAATGACCTGAGACGTACCTCCTTGGACTACATGAAAAGAGACATTGAGGAGCTCTCTGATTATGTAGCCCAGGCAGGTATGACCCTGACCTTGAGCAGTATCCTACCTTCACCAAGAATGATGCCACAATACAGAGATAAGATGATCAGCTTTAACAATTGGCTTAAACTCTGGTGTCATTCAAAGGGGATCCAGTGTCTGTCTGCCTGGGATGACATGCTGGACAAGCCACGCTGCTTCGCAAGGGACAGCTTGCACCTGTTACCCCTGGGATTCCGGATATTGGCAAAGGCTCTTGCCACCCTCATAGTGCCTTTTTTAGGCAAGGCTCAAATTCTAAACCTACCACCCTAGAACACAAAAAGAAAAAAACTAAGGGTAATGCTGCTCAATGCCAGAAGTCTAAATCTCAAAATGCACGCACTCGAGGCCCTTCTCAGTATGGAGAACATCGATGTCTGTGCTGTGACAGAAACCTGGTTCAAGGCTCCTGAGAGCACCCCAGCACTATCAGGTTTTACCTCATATCATGCGTTCCGGCCCCAAAATCCGGATAATACCAAGAAAGGAGGGGGGGTATCCATATTCATCAAGGACACCCACACCTCAAGACTGGTGGCAACACACGAGGCATCGGAGACCATCCAGGTGCAATTAACCATAGGCAAGACTGCTCTGCAAATTGTAGCATGTTACAGGCCACCCTCACAAACTCAGGAACCTCACATGGCCTTCCTGAAAACACTAGAGGGGATAAATGTATCACCAAACACCATCATACTAGGTGACTTCAATTACCCTAATATAGACTGGGAACACTACTCAAGCCCAAACACCCTAGCCCAAAAGTTCCTGGAATTCATAAACTCAAATGCCATGGAACAACTAGTCACCATCCCCACAAGAGGAGAAAACATACTTGATCTCATCATCACGAACATGGGAGCACAATGTTCAACACACGAAGTGTACCCCTCACTGGTGAGATCAGATCACAAACTAATCTCGCTGGAGGTCCTCATCCCACCCCCACCTGAAATAAAAAAGACCACAGTAAAGAACTTCTCGAAAGCCGACTTCACACTTCTAAAGACTAGTGTGGTCTCCTTTAAGGCCCCCGAGCCGGCGGAAAACAGTACTCAAGCTGCTGAATCACTTACAAATGCCTTCTACCAGCACCTGCAGGACTGCATGGATAAGGCAATCCCAAGCAAAACAAAGACTCTTTGTACCAAAGGCAAGTGTCCAGTCTGGTGGACCCCAGCCATAAACAAACTCTACAACAAAAGGAGGAAGCTACTACAAGAAAGAGCAAAATCCTTAAAAGGTAAGACACCCTTGATCACTATAAGTAAAAAACTAAGAGCTCTCATAAAATCATCCAAAGCAAATTTTGAGAGAAAAATAGCTAAAGACTCAAAAGATAATCATAAGGCCTTCTTTAGCTATGTTAGAAACCTGGGAGGAATCTCCCAGATATGATCAGAACTAGTTCAAAATGATGTGAAGATTACTGATCCTACAGACATTGCCAACATACTGGCTGACAGGTTCAGTGCAAACTTCTCCCCTCCCCAAAAGGAGAGATATCTATACCAAGCGATTGCAGCCCCCAAACATCTCCAACGCCCAAGTGAGAACTGCTCTCTCCAAAGCAAAAACACAGCATCCATGGGACCTGATGGTGTCCCGGCTGTGTGCTCCACGGACTCAACGTGGAATTAAACCCACAGCTAGGACAACTGTTTAATCATAGTCTTACCTCTGGATACGTACCCAGGCAGTGTCGCACTGCAACTGTGCTCCCACTTCACAAAGGCGGTGCCTCCACCGACCCTCGAAATTACCCGCCCATTAGCTTGACAAGCCTTATCTGCAAAGCCATGGAGAGGATCATAATGGACCTCATAAATAAAGACATAGGGAATTTGCAGACTTTGGATCCATCCCAGTTTGGCTTTGTCAAAGGCAGATCATGCCTTCTAAACTTGGTTGACTTTTTCAAACAGTCACCAAAGCCATTGATGAGGGAAAGGCAGTCCATACAGCCTACCTCGATCTGGCGAAGGCCTTGATACAATACCCCACTCGGGTATCATTGAAAAACTCATCAGCTTAAATGTTAACCCATACATCACAAGATGGGTTGCAAACTGGCTGAGTGACAGGACCCACAGGGTCAGAGTTGCTGGCGCCATGTCAGACTCAAAGCCTGTCACAAGTGGTGTACCACAGGGCTCAGTCCTGGGCCCACTCCTGTTTGGCATCTACTTTTCCGAAGTACAAGCAAACACAGGAGGGTTATGGCTGACAAAGTTTGCAGATGACTGCAAACTGGGCGCCATAGTAGAAAACACATCTGACACAGATATCCTTCAGAAGGGTCTCACAGAAATGGATAACTGGTGCCAGAGCCATGGCCTAAAGTTAAATGCCAAAAAATGCATAGTCATACCCTTCGGGAAAAACAAGGTTACCCCTAGCTACCAATTCGGTGGCAATCCACTGAGCACAGAAGGAGTTATCAGGGACCTGGGGACCCAGGTTGATAGTAGTCTGTCATTCGACACCCATGTAGCTAAAGTAGTTAGGAAGACCTTCTACATTGCCCACCTTATCATGAAGGGATTCTCATCTAGATCAAGGGAGGTCATAGTCTCCCTATACTCATCACTCATCAGACCAATGATTGAGTACAATGCCCCATTCTGAATGTATCTGACCCGACACTTGCAGCAGCTGGAGAGGCCACAAAAGTTCCTCACCAAAAGGATAAAGGGTCTCAAACAGCTGTCCTATGCTGCCCGACTGAAAGAACTCCAGCTCTATTCAGTCGCCTACCGCTTGCTCAGAGGTGACCTTTGCCTAACATACAAGGCCATGTCAAACCCAGATTTGATGAATATGCTTCACCTCAAAAAATCTAGATCCGTCAGAGCCACAAGGGCGGGAGACTTAAACCTCGACACGGCTATTAATAGGACGTGCTGGAGGGATAGATTCATCACCCAAAGACTCCCTATGCTGTGGAACAAAATCCCAGTATATGTGAGGCAGAGCACCTCGCTGGCCTTGTTCAAGAGAAATCTTGACCAATGGATGGGAGATCGCAGATATACCCCAGGGATTACCTCCGTGTCACTGCTCGACAGAGGCACAGCAAAATAATGGGTATAGTTCCCCATACTAAAGGGGTGGCGTAAGCCACAAAACTATGGGCTAGGCTTGTAAATGCCCTCGGGCAGATAGCCTAGTATGAACCTATGAACCTATGTACCAATGGGACTGGAAAAGCTTGTAGTCCCCCAAGATAATTCAAAAAGTAGTCCAATAAACTATGCCCACACTCACCGACTCCACAGGAGTTCTAAAAAAACCTCCCATGATATGACTAACATTATCTGATATTATCTGGCTCCAATATTTTAAATCAGAACACTTCTGCAAAAGATTTCTATCTCTCACTGGAAGAAAAGTCAAGCCAGCTGAGTATTTATTGGGCTCATAACCTTTATCCATTCCAATATGCCAAATGCATCTAAAAAACATAGAAGGGAAATCACAACCCCAGCACTTTAGAAGGGAATTTTCTGTGGTTTGTCAAATCCCTCTTCCAGTCACACATATAGCCAAGAATACCCACTCAGCAATGCCAGAGACAAGTCTTTCCAACATGCTCTATAAAAATCAGTGAAAAGTGACATCATAACTTTTAAGAGTTATTGCGTTAATGTATTGCTCAAAGTCCAAACCCACACTGGACAGTGGCCAGTGAAAGAATATTTTTGGCCATGCTACACTTGCCTCTATCTCAAACAAGGTTTGATTCTGAACTTTTGAAATTTTTAGTTAAATAGGCACTAGAGAAATTGGAAGCCCTGGTAAATGATAAAATATTAGGGGAGTATAGACCATGTTATGGTTTGAATTCTCTGGGGTGTATCCATACAGAACAACTTCTATTATTTATAAAGCTTTTGAACATGGGCAAGCAAAACATCATTATTTCTAGAGATACACTTTGACAAGGATTCCACCAATATCATACCCAGTTTAGTTAAAATAATATCTCTCTGCAAAAAGTGGCATTAATCAAGTACTTTCAATGGCAGTGACTAGAGTATTTTAATTGCTTCCCTTTTCTGTATATTAATTTTGGTGACTGTTTTTATTAGGACACACCAGAGTGCACAGTAGCATATTACCATAACTCTTATTTTTAAAGAACTGGATGCTTATAATAAATAAGTTTTTAAGAAGTTGAGACATTAAAAGAATAAACACCTTAATGTCCTTTGGGAGACTTCCGCCATGTACACCTCACAAGCTAGGACAACAAGGCAGTGGCACTTAAAATTGTGTATGGGGTAGGGGTTGGCATAATGGTTAAGGTCTTTACTTCACAGATGCTAGTTACAGGGTTTGAGTCTAACCTCTGGTTGTTGGCTAGGCTTGTAATAGCCTACAGACTGATAGACTATCATTTATCTATGAATCTACAGCAAAGGATGCAGGGGGACAGCAACCTCCTTTCTTGACCTGTGTAGTCAGTTTTCAATCACATTGTCAGTAATGCCTGATATTAGAGCTTCACATTTTTTGCTTTAACTTTTTTAAACTTTTCATTGTTCACAGAATTATAATGCTATTTACAAAATGTCCCAACCACTGTACATAGCGGACAACCACACTGGAATGTCAGTCAGGTGGGCACCGCCCACACCTGCACAAACTACAGTTGTATGTACTTTACAACCACTTTAATTTTATACCCTGAATAGGAACCAAACTCCTCCAGGAATTGAAAAACTATAGATAAATCTAAGCCTGCCTTTGAAGGGTAAAACAAGAGGTCATCAGCAAAGCATCTTACAGCAGGAGAGGTAAATAAGACCAAAACACCAACAGTTTGAATTACTTAGCCTTTACAAACTTGTTCATTCATTCTACTCAAGTTGAGAATCAGCTGTCACACATTCTTTTGTTTAGGAACTAGGAATATCCTGGATAAAAAAAAACTTCTTTCTGTGGTACTGAGGTACTAGGCCTGTGTTTTTTTTCTTTTGAAGAGGGTCCCAAATAAATAGGGCAAGGAAACTGGGCTTTCCAGACAAAGGAAGAATATCTTGATTTCAAAGGACAAAGGGGGCATTCGTTGTCATCACCACATGACGAGGCAGCTTGGAATACAACACCAGATGCTGATTACTCAGATGTGATGCCGATTCAGCTCTGGAGAAATCCTTTTTTTTACTGTATCTAAAAATATAGTTGTAGCTTGTAACTACTAATTAGAAATTAACATAAACATAACATAAAGTGATTTTCTGCTTTTTTTTCAGGGAATTTAGTTCAAAGACTATTGATAAACAGACCTGAAGATTACTTAGGACTATTCATCACTTCAAGTGGCAAAAAAAAACAAAAAACTGAGAGAAGCATGCAAATTGTTTTGCTTTATATGTGGCCTGCCCCCGACACACATTGCTTAATATGTGGCCTGCCCCCTCACATATGCTAGGGGATATCCAGTCGCTGAAAAAGCCGACCAAAGACCATTATCCACTTACGGCAGACAACTGCAGTTTATAGACATGATTCTTGTGCAGTAAAACTCCAGAAGAACAGTCTTAGCATACAATATAAGTTGGGGACCAGGACTGTAAGGTACAGAAGATGAAAAGAATACTCAGGTAAAAATTACTGCGAATATGAGCTAAATGAAGCTTTGCAAGGTACACCACCTAAAGCCAATATATTGATAGATAGAACAGAATATTCAAGAGATGGCAAAATAATGCTTTCCCTGCACCAAGCACATGTGAGATCCCAGCAGAAGTATTATGTCTAGTGTTGGAAGCTTTTCAGGGAGGGGGGCAACAGCCTGATACTTATTAGTTCCCCATCAAGTGTATGGCAGTGCCCTGTATAGCCACAGATACATTGAGCTGACATTTTTCCTGTAAAAGCACCACTAACATTTCACCAATACCTAGTTATACACAGGACAACTAGTTTGAAGTGACAAGCACTGGCCGTGGAGTTGCAAACTGGATACTCCTGTTATTACTTTATATTCTCTCTCCAACTGTCTGTTTAATAAACAAAGGGTCTATTGCCATGGATATGAGCTTTTCCACTATCTCTTTTACCAGTTTGGTGGATATGAGAATCCTGAGGCAATGTAGAAATTGACTCATGTTTTCTGACAACCAGTTAATTCCCAAATAAATTAATATGGTATGTGAGAGATGTATTTACACAATGTCACTAGAGGCAAAGCTCTCACATAAAAGTACTCCCAAGTGTCAATAAGGGTGCCAGTAGTACACATGCTACACCCATCACACACAATTCAAAGCTGGAGCATATACCTACATATGCTGAGGCACTTAAATGTAACCTTTCTAAACTGCAACCACCTCCTAGATGAATTACACATAAACACCCTCTGCAGCCCTGAATGCACTCTTTCAAAACAACACCCACAACAACACATAGAGCCACATCTCCTGCAACCTCTACTTCTAAGCCCATAAAGCAAGCCTCCACACAATCCAACGTTCTAGTCAATGGAGACGCCATTGTGACACACACTGAGGTCTGTCTCACCAAACTGAGTAAGGAGAAAGTCATGGTCAGTTGCTTATCAGGGGCTAGGATTTGTCACATTATGCATGCAATCAAATTATTGGATCACAAGTACCAGTATGACTCAGTCATAGTCCACGTGGGTGTAAATGAGCTAAGACGTACCTCCCTAGACTATATGAAGAGAGACATCATGGTGCTCTCAGAATATATGTCTCAAAATGGTATGAACCTAGCGCTGAGCAGCATTTTACCTTCTCCAAGGATGATGCCACAATATGAACAAAAGATGACTGACTTTAATAATTGGCTTAGTTTCTTGCATTATTCTAAGGGGGTGCAATATTTGTCAGCATGGAAGGTGATGGTCAACAGACCACGCTGCTTTGCTGTGGATGGTCTGCATTTCTCCCCTCAAGGCTTTTGAATATTAGCTAAAACATTGTCCTCCCCCATAGTGCCTTTTTTAGACAATGCCCAGTTGAAAGTACTTCCGACATATCAATTCAAAACCAAGACGATCTAAAGGTGTTACTACTCAGTGCTAGGAGTCTAAACAAACAGCTCCATTCCCTAGAAGCTCTCTTCACCCTAGAGAATGCTGATGTCTGTGTAGTCATTGAGACAAGGTTTAAGCCACAGAGAGCACACTGACAGTGCAAGGTTATAATGCCTTCTACGCATTTAGACCAGCTACTACACAGACAGGGACTAAAGGTGGAATTGTCATGATTTATATCAAACATAACTATACCTCAAGGCTGATCAGACAGGACAATGTACATGAGCTTCTCCATGTTCAAATAATCACCATATGGAAAATTCAATACCACTTCCTTGCAAGCTATAGGTGCCCCTCTATGACCCAGGAAACCCATACCATGTATTTAAACTTTTCGGAAACAATCACCATCCAACCCAATACCATATTTATGGGCAATTTTAATTACCCCACTATTAACTGGGAATAATATATGACACCAAATGTACAGGCACAGAGATTTCTGGATTTTGTAAATTGATTGTCAATACACCAACCAGTGATGCAACCATACTGGATCTGGTCCTCGCTAATATGGAAGAGGGCTGCACAACCCCTAGGATAAAATCTTCTCTGGTAAATTCAGACCACAAAAATGGTCTAATTTGATGTAAAAATAAAGCCTGGAACCCCAACTAACCCTGGAATATTCAGGAACTACTCTAAGGCTAACTTCCTACTATTAAGTGATAACTTGGCAAAATTTCAAGCCCCCATAAACCCTGAGAACACTGCTGCCTACACAGAACTGTTCACAGAAACCCTATACAAGCATGTTAATAGCTGCAGAGAGGCAGCTGTACCCACCAGGAAGAAGTACAGAACTTCTCAAAAAATAAGTCACCCTGATGGAATCACAACATCATTTTTAAATTTCTAGTCTCCCACCAGGACACAAGTGTTCTTCAGCAATTACATTCTGCTTGCCGAGCACACTCAAACAAATCTGCAGTCTGTGGCTACCACTCCACCCATACAGTATAAGAAGGAATCAGTACTGCAAACTAAACAAGGATATACATTTTGAGCCTCAAGAGCAGGAGCACACTCAAGCAAATCTGCAGTCTGCGGCTACCACTCCACCCATACAGTATAAGAAGGAATCAGTACTGCAAACTAAACAAGGATATACATTTTGAGCCTCAAGAGCAGGGTCAGTCCACCCAGACATTCTATTTGTATGTTTTATGAGAGTGAAGCTATTACATTAGCAGTATTTCTTAGTAGTTCTCAGCTTGCTAATAAAACTGACTGTTGTAGCCTTGTGTCCCCCCCCCCCCACTAGTGCAGTAATCCTAACTGTCCAATAGACAGTATACATTTCATTCACACCCCTGTGACTAAATTAACCATCAAGCAGCCCTCTCAGTGCTTTCTGCCTTAGTTTGTATCACTTGGAGGCCCACCTGTTTATTTGCATCTCTATACATTCCCCTTCATTGCTAATGTATCTCCCTACTCTAATCTGTGCACAAACTGGTTACTAGTCAGCAAGTCAATGTGAAGACACACTCCCAACCTTAACAAACTTTGCTGTATCTTCTCTCCTTCACTTTACAGGTAGTTTGAATTATTACTTACCCCCTCTGAGGCCTTCACTGATTTCCACTGATTGCCTCTCTGGTTTCTTTGCATTCCACCTGGTTTACACCCCTTGTGCTATCTCCCTCCCCCAATACAAAGTCTATATTAGAATCCTGCTGAGCATGGAGCCATCTTTAAATTTCTAGTCTCCCACCAGGACACAAGTGCTCTTCAGCAATTACATTCTGCTTGCTGGTAAGCCATTAGACCTCAGGAATTTGTTTTAAAAGTGTTCAGATTTGTAAAGTAATACTTACTTTTTTCTCTTGTCTTGGTTGGCTCTGCCCCGCTCCGTTCACCCTTGCTAACGCTCGGGCTGTCTCCGCTCCCCTGCCCTGCCCTCTATTCCGTCCCGCCCCCACTACCTCTACATTTATAGTAATCACAGCCACACCCACGGCTCACCCTCACATCACCTCCACCAATCACAGCTCCTCAAGTCATATCACATTATACCACACCAACTTGCTCCACACAAAATACTCCCAATCACTGTCATTCCCACTAGGCATTTTTTACATCACCCACACTACTACCACATTCACATATAGTGCGACCCTATAATTCCTATTCAGACCCCCCATCTAGAAACAACTTAAACTTTATAACCATGACTATCACACAACTAAGTCTAGTCTGTCTTCTCATAATTCTTTACAACACCACAAGTTATCACTCTAGCAATATCCCTAAACTTAGTAGTACAACACTGCATTATGCACTCTCGTATACAGACACCGCACATTATAATAATGCATTATGCACTCTCATATACAGACACCACACATTATAATAATATCTGGCCACAGTTATTCAAGAACTACATAACGGACCAATTCAGAACTAAACACACAAGCTCTCATTCCTACTCCAAAAAAACACAATACTTTCTCACACTTCTCACCAAACTCCAACATCTGTATAACCATTTTAACTCCAGGCTCACCATAAGTGGGGATATCCACCCCAACCCAGGCCCAAATCTACCCTGTCCAACACAAACTGCTCCAACACAAATGTCAGAACATAACACCCCCACTTTCTTCATCCCTGGGCAAATCAACAACAGCAGCAAAACCAACCATCTTTTAATGCTAAATATTAATATTAGATGTATCAAAAATAAAATACCTGAACTCCAGGCCACAATAGAACACTACTCCCCAGACATAGTTGCTTTAACAGAAACCTGGCTAAATTTATTTATTTTTTATTTATTTTACATTTGTTAACCGGGGGTGTCTGACTGAGCCGAAAAGGCCCATTTTCAGCAGAGGCCCGGGGAGAAAAGCTCCACAAAGAAAAATTACAGACACATTTAGTTATTTAGACATGATCAGTATACACACAAATTACAAGAGACATGTTTTTACAGTGGTATGCGGCACAAACAGTTACAGTGGAAAGAACAATCAAAAAAATATTAATTTTAAAAATAAAGGTAAGTAATAGATTTGTGGTGTACGGCTGAACTTTGGAACGTAGGTAGAATACATACATAGTACACAGGTACAGTACATACATTGTAGATTAGCCAGTGTTTGTGAGTAAGATTGAAAAACTATTATCAATTGCTCTAGATTTAGTATGTATATGTTATCCGCTTTCACTAGCCTGGGGAGCAATCATGGCACTGCCAACTTTGCTTGAGATGTTGCCTGATGAGGTCTTTAAAGGAGGCTTTGGATGATGTGTTTTGAATGCTAATAAGGACAGAGTTCCATTTTTTAGCCCCCGAACTACTATATAGTGCATCTCCAAAGCTATTGTAGCTGTTGGTGACTTCTAGTAGTAGTTTGCTTGATTATCTAAGAGGCCTTTTGGCTGAGTGATGTTGTACTAGGTTTTTGAGGGCAGGACACTTATTGGGGAGGTAATAGATAGAATGACACAAGCAGAGCTGATTGTAGGTTAGGAGGTTCGGCAGTTCAAGCCAGTGGAGCTGTCTCAAAGCAGTACAGTGATGAGTTCTATATGAGCAATTTGCAGCAAAGCGGGCAATTCTGTTATAGCAAGCTTCCATTTTGCTTAGTTCAATTTTGTTGAGATTAGTCAGAATGGGAGATGCATAGAGTAGGGTGGATAGAAGTTGGGAGTGAGCAATGGCTGAGCTTGTGTTGTTGGTAAGAAATGGTTTGATACGGTAGAGTGACCCCAGTTTGGCATGTACTTTTTTAATAGTTGAGTTGTTTGCAGGAGGGTGGGAATGTTTTGTGCAGCACAGATTAAGGTAGTGTCATCTGCATACTGAAGTATACATGCATGCTGTGTGGAGCTGTGGAGGTCATTTGTGAAGACTGTGAATAGTAGTGGTCCTAAGATAGAACCCAGTGGGGAGAGTAAAGCAATGGGTCTGTAGTTTGGGCACATAGTTTTCAACAATTGATCTGTTTATGATAGTGGAGACTGGGATAGCAATAGCATCTGCTGTGAGTTTCAAGAAATAGCTGGGGAGTAGGTCGGCTGCTGTTGATGAGGATTTTAGTTTGGAGAGCATGCTTTTGATTGAAGTGGTGGAAACTGTTTTGAGGGTAAAGCTTGTATTAGTGTTATTTGTGTTGGGGGGGATAGTGAGGAAGGAACTGTCCTGTGATACTAAGGATAGAATTGAGTTCACAAAGTGGGAGTTGAATTGTGTTTCGATGGGAACTTTAGTGTCAGGGCTGGTTGGTTTGGGGGTAGCCTTTTGAGTGGATTTTAGTAGCTGGTTTACATTTTTCCAAAATGTTTGCGGGTTGTGTTGGTATTTAGTTTGTAATGTTGTGTAGTAAGATTTTTTGTCCAGCCTAATGCATTTTTTTGCACGGTTCCGCAGTTCTTGGTACTTAGTTAGGCTTTGTGTTTCTTTGCTTTTTCGATAGTAACGCCAGGCAGTGTCTCTGGACTTTAGGATTTGTTTGGTTTCTTTACTGAGCCAGGGGTTTGTAGAGGTTCTAACCTTGATTTTGCGTAATGGAGCGACAATGTCTAGGTGTTGTAGAAATGTTTTGTTGAAATATGTTACAGCCTGGTCAAGTGGGAGGGTTTTTAGGGGGGTCCAGTCACAGTTACACAGTAAAGTGTTGAGGACCTCAGGAGAGAATCTTTTTGTGTTTCTAGTGGATATATAGTTAGTGGTTTTGCATATGCTTGTTCTACTACGTATAAAGTATATTATGTTGTGGTCACTTAAGGTGTCTGGGAGACTGCCTGTGTGAGGGTACAATGTGGGTTTGCTAGTTAGGACCCAGTCAAGGATGGATTCCCTTTTAGATTTTTTTATCACACCTAGTTGGAATTTGGATTAGCTGCTGGTAGCCATGGAGATTTATTAGATTGTTTGGTGGTTCTGATATACAGGTGAACCAATCTAGGTTGAAGTCCCCCAGAATAAGTGTTTCTTGTGAGTATGTGGAAGAACACCAGGATAAGAAGTCTTCAAGGCTAGCAGGTGTATTACCAGGTGGAATATAGATCACAATTGTGGTGATGACCTTTTTAGGGTGAAGTTGAAGTTGTGAGATAGGTATGTCCCAGTTATTGGGGGAGGGGTAGGAGTTTGGTAATTGATGGACAGTTAAGTTGGACTTGTAGAGTAAGGCAGTTCCACCCCCTTTACGAAGTGGTCTGTCTTGTCTAATGATATTGTAGCTGGTAGGGAGAACTTCTGAGTTAGCTATGTTTTTATTTAGCCAGGTTTCTGTTAAAGCAACTATGTCTGGGGAGTAGTGTGCTATTGTGGCCTGGAGTTCAGGTATTTTATTTTTGATACTTCTAATATTAATATTTAGCATTAAAAGATGGTTGGTTTTGCTGCTGTTGTTGATTTGCCCAGGGATGAAGAAAGTGGGGGTGTTATGTTCTGACATTTGTGTTGGAGCAGTTTGTGTTGGACAGGATGGATTTGGGCCTGGGTTGGGGTGGATATCCCCACTTATAAAAACTAAATAAAAACATAGCTAACTCAGAAGTTCTCCCTACCAGCTACAGTATCATTAGACAATACAGACCACTTCGTAAAGGGGGTGGAACTGCCATACTGTACAAGTCCAGCTTAACTGTCTGTCAATTACCAAACTCCTACCCCTCCCCCAATAATTGGGACATACTTATCTCACAACTTCAACTTCACCCTAAAAAGGTCATCACCACAATTGTGATCTATATTCCACCTGGTAATACACCTGCTAGCCTTGAAGACTTCTTATCCTGGTGTTCTTCCACATACTCACAAGAAACACTTATTCTAGGGGATTTCAACCTAGATTGGTTCACCTGTATATCAGAACCACCAAGTAATCTAATAAATCTCCATGGCTACCAGCAGCTAGTCCAAATTCCAACTAGATGTGATAAAAAATCTAAAAGGGAATCCATCCTTCACTGGGTCCTAACTAACAACCCCACATTGTACCCTCACACAGGCAGTCTCCCAGACACCTTAAGTGACCTCAATATAATATACTTTATATATAGTAGAACAAGCATATGCAAAACCTCTAACTATATATCCACTAGAAACACACAAAAACATCTATCCTGAGGTCCTCAACACTTTACTCTGTAACTGTCACTGGACCCCCCCTAAAAACCCTCCCACTTGACCAGGCTGTAGCATATTTCAACAAAACATTTCTACACCACCTAGACACTGTTGCTCCATTGTGCAAAATCAAGGTTAGAACCTCTACAAACCCCTGGCTTAGTAAAGAAACCAAACAAATCCTCAAGTCCAGAGACACTGCCTGGCTTTACTATCAAAAAAACAAAGAAACACAAAGCCTAACTAAGTACCAAGAACTGCGCAACTGTGCAAAAAAAATGCATTAGGCTGGACAAAAAATCTTACTACACAACATTACAAACTAAATACCAACACAACCCGCAAAAAGTTTGGAAAAATGTAAACCAGCTACTAAAATCCACCCAAAAGGCTACCCCCAAATCAACCACCCCTGACACTAAATTTCCCATCGAAACACAATTCAACTCCCACTTTGTGAACTCAGTTCTATCCTTAGTATCACAGGACAGTTCCTTCCTCACTACCCCCCCCCCCAACATAAATAACACTAATACAAGCTTTACCCTCAAAACAGTTTCCACCACTTCAATCAAAAGCATGCTCTCCAAACTAAAAACCTCATCAACAGCAGCTGACCACAGCTATTTCTTGAAACTCACAGCAGATGCTATTGCTATCCCAGTCTCCACTCTCATAAACAGATCAATTGTTGAAAACTATGTCCCCAAACTCTGGAAAACATCCCATGTTACACCCATACATAAAGGCGGGACCTCCACTGAACTTAATAACTACAGACCCATTGCTTTACTCTCCCACCTCAAAAGCATGCTCTCCAAACTAAAAACCTCATCAACAGCAGCTGACCCCAGCTATTTCTTGAAACTCACAGCAGATGCTATTGCTATCCCAGTCTCCACTCTCATAAACAGATCAATTGTTGAAAACTATGTCCCCAAACTCTGGAAAATATCCCATGTTACACCCATACATAAAGGCGGGACCTCCACTGAACTTAATAACTACAGACCCATTGCTTTACTCTCCCCCCTGGCCAAAATCCTAGAAAAATGCATCCATACCCAGATGCTAAACTATCTCCTAGACAGAAACATCCTGTCACCTACTCAGCGTGGTTTCAGACCTTCCCATAGTACCACTACAGCCCTCCTCTGCTTCACAGACACAGTAAACTGTCTCAAAAATGAAGGCCTACAAGTGTCAACTCTTTTTTTGGATATGTCCAAAGCAGTTGACACAGTCTCACACCAAATCCTGCAAAACAAACTAAACCAATATCATCTATCAAATTCCACTCTTACCTGGTTCCAAAGCTACTTAACTGACAGGTACCAAGCTGTAAATTGGAAAATTCTCTCTCTCCTCAGCTGCCCATAACTATAGGAGTCCCACAGGGTTCTATCTTAGGACCACTACTATTCACAGTCTTCACAAATTACCTCCATACCTCCACACAGCATGCATCTATAATTCAGTATGCAGATGACACTACCTTAATCTGTGCTGCACAAAACATTCCCACCCTCCTGCAAACAACTCAACTAGCATTCTCTGATGTTGAAAACTACCTTACCAAAGCCCAACTTATCCTCAATCCAAAGAAAACTCAGCTTATGATTATAACCAGTTCTAACAAAAACACTAACAGTCAATTCACTATCTACTCCACAAATGCTACTCCAATTGCTCCAGTGGCACAGGTTAAGCTACTGGGAATAACCATAGACTCCCACCTAAAATTTGATAGTCATCTGAACTTAACTATTAAAAAAGTACATGCCAAACTGGGGTCACTCTACCGTATCAAGCCATTTCTTGCCAACAACACAAGATCAGCCATTGCTCGCTCCCGACTTCTATCCACCCTACTCTATGCATCTCCCATTCTGACTAATCTCAACAAAACTGAACTAAGCAAAATGGAAGCCTGCTATAACAGAATTGCTCACTTTGCTGCAAATTGCTCATATAGAACTCATCACTGTACTGCTTTGAGACAGCTCCACTGGCTTGAACTGCCCAACCTCCTAACCTACAATCATCTCTGCCTCTGTCATTCTATCTATTACCTCCCCAGTAAGTGTTCTGCCCTCAAAAACCTAGTACAACATCACTCAGCCAAAAAGCCTCTTAGATCATCAAGAAAACTACTACTAGAAGTCACCAACAGCTCCAATAGCTTTGGAGATGCACTATATAGTAGTTCAGTGGCTAAAAAAATAGAACTCCATCCCTACTAGCATTCAAAACACATCATCCAAAGCCTCCTTTAAAGACCTCATCAGGCAACAACATCTCACGTAAAGTTGGCAGTGCCATGATTGCTCCCCAGGCTAGTGAAAGCGGTAACATATACATACAAAAATCTAGAGCACTTGATAATAGTTTTCAGTCTTACTCACAAACACTGGCTAATCTACAATGTATGTACTGTACCTGTGTACTATGTATGTATTCTACCTATGTTCCAAATTTCTGCTGTACACCACAAATCTATTAATTACCTTTATTTTTAAAATTAATATTTTTTTGTTTGTTCTCTCCACTGTAACTGTTTATGTGCCGCATACCACTGTAAAAGAAATGCCTCTTGTAATTTGTGTGTATACTGATCATGTCTAAATAACTAAATGTGTCTGTAATTTTTCTTTGTAGAGCTTTTCTCCCCGGGCTTCTGCTGAAAAAGGGCCTTTTCGGCTCAGTCAGACACCCCCGGTTAACAAATGTAAAATAAACAAAATAAATAAATAGGCTGTATAACAGAACAAAGAAAATCATGGCAAAAATTAGGAGGTGCAGCACCCAGCAGGATAAAAGTACTCTCATCAAACTAAACAAACAACTCAGAGGACAAATAAA
Source organism: Protopterus annectens (assembly GCF_019279795.1). Classification (NCBI taxonomy): domain Eukaryota; kingdom Metazoa; phylum Chordata; order Ceratodontiformes; family Protopteridae; genus Protopterus; species Protopterus annectens. The sequence goes on along the minus strand of NC_056725.1, from coordinate 1,737,712,297 downwards.
GTCTACCAACGCCAAATTTGAGGTAAATTTGACCTCACAGACCATGGACAACCACAAGGCATTCTTTAGCTATGTCCACAATCTGAAAGGCAATGCACAGTTGTGTGCAGAGCTCATTGTAAATGCAGCGAGCCAGAAGATATAGCAAACCTATCGGACAACAAATTCAGCTCCAACTTTACCCCTCTCCTCATTAACCTTCCCTCAAGAAATACTATCAAATATAACTCCCCCTGTTATCACTAGGGAACAGGTCCTTAATGCTCTCTCTAAGACTAAGAACACTGCATCAATGGGCTCAGACAATATGCCAGGATGCCTTCTAAATAGCATGAAACATGACCTATCAGGCCCTCTGGAATTGCTATTTAAGTGTTTCTGCCAAACAAGCTTTGTGGAGAACAGCAATAGTTATCCCTCTGAACAAAGGTGGGCCATCTACAGACCCTGGAAGTTGCAGACTCATAAGTCTCACTAGTCTCATATACAAAGCCATGGAAAGAATTATCATTGGAGATGATCAGTAATGACACAGGAAACCTCCAGACACTGGACCCAAACCAGGGGCAGGTCATGCCTACTCATCCTGGTGGACTTCTTTGAGAAGGTCACCAAAGTAATGGATGAGGGCAAAATGGTAGAAAATGCCTACCTTGACCTGAATACACACTCAAGTGCGTTAGCCTTTTCTATGTTTATTTAGTGTATTATTGCATTGTTTAGCCTGTTTTAACAAAAAAAAAAAATCTTGTTTGCTCGTTTTCCACCTTTCCTAGATAGTATATTCCAGATCCCAGGCTTTGCTGGTTTCAGGACTTTATTTTATGTGTTCAGAGTTATCCAGACCTTGCTGTGATAGAGGGAAGTCCTACTGCTTACCAGTGGGAGTGGTGCGCATTGTACTGCCTGTCTAACATTAGAGGAGTAGTTTCCAGCTTTGAAATTGTAATTTTAGCCATTTTGGGCTGATTTCTATCCCTTTCAACTTTCTGGCTTAAAAACGCACGTGTTTGTGCATTTTTCGCATTGTGCAGCACCGCTGGGCTACTGTTAAACTATTCCAGGTGCCAGAAAGTCTGCTCTTTAAATTCTTCCTTTGAACTAGCTGGTTTCTCAGTAGTAACACTAAAATCTGAACCCCTGTGACTAGCACTTGCTGTAGAACCTGCTGGAAAGCACTAGGAAGCCTTAAACTGATACAAGTACTCAACTCTCCTTGTTAATAAGGAGAAATTAATCATAGGCACTAAACAGCCTATAATTGCAAAGTACCTTGCAAAGGTAAGGGAAAACAGCTCTTGTGCTTTACAAAATAGCACCTAAACAGGCATATCCAAGGGTCAGCTTCCGGTGATTTCTCCTGTCCACCTGGTGAATCTGGGCATACTGGGGCAATGCAGCAACTGCCTCATGTACACAGGCAACCCTCTCCTCCTAGGGTTAGGAGGGTGGCCTAATGGGTAAGGTGTTTGCCTTACAAACACAAGGTGCAGGGTTGGAGTCTTACAAGGGGTAATTGGCTAGGCTTAAAATGGCTTGCAAGGGCAATTAGCCTAGTACTAATCTATGATATCTATGATACCACCCAACACTACAACCTGCGAGAGATGCACTTACATAGCCAAACTGGAAGCAAAGATCTCTCCAGCCAAGATTGTGCTAGTCAGTCAAGTGGAGAAGGTTAACACCTGCACTACACCTCAAGCAACACATAGCCCTTCAAAAAACACACCATCAACACCCACACATAGCAACACTAAACCCACACATGTGGAGGCCCTTAATATTAACCTGCCCAAACAACAAGGACCTCTGAAGCTGAAACGCAAACAAACACCAGTCACAACCAAAGTGACACATGGCTCACAACACCAGTGTGCCACCCAACAACAGCTCCCAAGGCAAGACAATGTACCCAACACTTTAGTCATAGGTGACTCTATAGTCAGGCACACTGATGTCCCACTCACCAGGCTGAACAATGAGAAAATTACAGTCAGCTGCCTGTCGGGTGCCAGGATCCGCCACATAACGCATGCACTCAAGTCACTCCACAACAAGTACAAATATGACTCTGTCATTGTCCATGTTGGAGTGAATGACTTGAGACATGGAAAAGCTCTCGGATCATGTGGCCCAGGCAGGTATGACTCTAGCCCTGAGTAGCATCCTGCCTTTGCCCAGAATGATGCCACAGCAGAAGGACAAAATGATTGACTTCAACAATTGGCTAAGCTTCTGGTATCATTCAAAGGGGATCCAGTATCTGTCTGTCTGGGGCGATATGATCGACAAACAACGATGCTTTGCCAGAGATTGTCTGCACCTGTCACCTCTGAGAATCAGGTTACTGGCTAAAGCTCTTGCCATCCCTATAGTGCCTTTTTTAGGCAAGGTTCAAAGGACAAAACCACCACCATAACAGATACAAGCATGCAAAATCTGAGGGTAATGCTAGAAGTCTAAACCTGAAAATGCACTCTCTCGAGGCACTCCTAAAAATGGAGAACATCGATATCTGTGCAGTAACTGAGACATGTTTCAAGGTTCCAGAGAGCACTCCTGCAATACCAGGCTACAACTCTTACCACACTTTCTGGCCACCAAACCAAGACCAAAACACTAAAGGTGGAGGAGTGTCCATATTCACCAAGGATATTCACACTTCCAGGCTAGTTGCCCACAACAATGCATCTGAAATTCTCCAGGCAACGAACACTAGGTAAGACTACAATCCAAATTGTAGCTTGTGACAGATCCACCACCATGCACCAAGATTCTCACTATACCTTTCTAAACATACTGGAAAATATTAAGATACAACCAAACACCCTAATACTTGGTGATTTCAACTACACTGCCATTAACTGGGAAAACTACTTGGGTACCAACACCTTTTCCCAACGGTTCTTGGCATTCATACATTACAATGCCCTGGATCAACTAATGCATTGTCCCATCAGGGGCTCCAATATCCTAGACCTGGTCATTACCAACATGGGAGATAGATGCTCCACACCAGTGGTCACTCCCTCATTGGTCAGGTCTGACCATAAGCATATCACCCTTGACATCCACATCCCACCTTCACCCCCCCAATAAGGAAACCTCTGTAAAAAACTCCTCCAAAGCCAACTTCATGCTACTCAAGTCAGAATTGACAAACTTCATGACACTCATGCAGGCGGGAGCTGAAAGTTTGACTGCTGAATCTTACACTAAAGCACTGTATGAGCACATTCACTGGTCCATGAATCGTGCCATTCCAAATAGAACCAGGATGCTCTCCTCCAAAAAAGGAAGCCAATCTGGTGGTCCCCTGCCATAAACAAACTATACAACAGAAGAAAGAAACTGTTGCAGAAAAGAGGCAAATCCCAACATGCAAAAAACTCCCTTATCAGCCTCAGTAAGAAGTTGAGATCCCTCATAAAATCCTCCAAAGCTAGTTACAAAAATAAAATTGCCAAAGATTCCAAAGACAACCACAAGGCATTCTATAGTTATGTCAAGAATCTAAATGGCAATGCTCAGATATGCTCTGAGCTACAACAGAATGACATTAAATATACTGATCCCAAGGATATTGCCAATATCCTGGCAGATCGATTTAGTGCCGTCTTCACTCCCCACTCACCCCCTAAAGGGCCCATCTCAATACCAAAAGATTGCCAAATTCCGGTAATCATGGCCACACAGGTAGAAACTGCACTCTCCAAAGCTAAGAATACAGCATCCATGGAACCAGATGACATCCCGCGCTGTGTACTACATGAACTACAAAATTAACTTGTACCTCACCAAAGTGTCATGTTTAATCATGGCCTCACCTCAGGCTTCGTGCCCACTGAGTGGCGCACATCTACAGTTATCTCACGCCACAAGGGGAGATCCACCTTGGATCCCAGGAACTACTGCCCCATCAGTCTGATGAGCCTGATCTGCAAGTGCATGGAACGCATTATCATGGAACTTATAAACAAAGACATTGGCAGCCTTCAAACACTGGACCCCACCCAGTTTGGGTTTGTGAAGGGCCGATCTTGTCTCCTGAACCTGATTGACTTCTTCATATCAGTCTCCAGAGCTGTGGACGAGGGTAGGGTGTTTCATACAGCCTATCTGGACCTCATCAAGGCCTTCATCACCATCCCCCACTCTGGAATCATAGATAAGCATATTAAGCTGGGCATAAATCCCTATGTCACTCGATGGGTTGCCAACTGGCATACTGACAGAACCCAGACTGTAAAAGTAGCCAACTCCAAATCCAGCTCCAGACAAGTGACAAGTGGAGTACCTCAGGGTTCAGTCCTGGGACCGCTCTTGTTTGGCATTTACTTTTCTGAAGTACAGGCCAACACTAAGGGACTCTGGCTAACAAAGTTCACAGATGACTGCAAACTGGGAGCCATTATTGAATCCCCAAATGATGTGGATATTCTACAAAAGGGCCTTACAGAAACAGATGCTTGGTGCCAGAGCCATGGGCTCAAGATTAATGCCAAGAAATGTATAGTTATCCCCTTTGGGAAAAAACATGTACCTATGAATTACCACATAGGTGGCAATACACTAAACACTGAAAATGTGATGAGAGACTTAGGGACACAGGTGGACAGTGGTCTCACCTTTGATAACCACATCGCCACAACAGTCAGGAAATCCTTCTGTGTGGCACACCTCATCACTAAGGGCTTTTCATCCAGAAAAAAGGAGGTCATTGTCCCACTGTACTCATCCCTCATTAGACCCATTATAGAGTACAACGCACCGTTTGGTATGTACCTCACAAGACATCTGCAACAGCTGGAAAGGCCACAGAAATACCTCACTAAAAGAATCACAGGCCTAAAGCAGATGCCATATACTGACCGTCTAAAAAAATTCCAGCTATACTCTGTGCCATATCGTCTACTCAGAGGTGATCTCTGCTTAACATATAAGGCCATGTCAAACCCTGAGCTGTTGGACATTCACCACTTAAATAAATCCCAATCCCTCAGAGTCACACACTCCAGGGATCTAAACCTTGTCATCACAATGAGCAAAACATACTGGAGGGATAGGTTCCTGACCCAGAGACTACCCATACTCTCGAATAGACTGCCCATACATGTCAAGCAGAGCACCTCCTGGCCCTCTTCAAATGGAACCTTGACAATTGGATGGGAGATAGGAAATTCACCCCAGGGATCACGTCAGTTGCCCTGCTAGACAGGAGTCCGGGGAAGTAAATATTGTGGGAAGAAATGTCCAGGGAATTGTTATGGCTAAGCTTGTATAGGCCCTACAGCCAAGAGCCTAGTACCAACCTATGAACCTATGAACATAGGTTCATAGGTTCATACTAGGCTATCTGCCCTAGGGCATTTATAAGCCTAGCCAGAGTGTGTTTGGCTTTTGCCACCCATTTTAAATTAATTTTGCTATGCCTTTTTTTGAGGTTAGTATACTGTGCCTCTGTCTAACAGTGGCACAGAAGTGATAGCCGGGGTAAACCTACGATCTCCCATCCACTCATCAAGATTCCTCTTGAAGAGAGTCAATGTGGGACTCTGCCTAACCTGGACTGGGATTTTATTCCAGAGTGAAGGGAGCCTCTGGGTTATGAATCTGTCCCTCCAGCATGTCCTATTTATTTCAGTGCTGAGGTTCAAGTCTCTCGAGCGTAGCTCGATGGGATTTGGATTTTCTGAGGTGCAGCATGTCCATTAATTCTGGGTTGGACATGGCTTTACACGTCAGGCACAGATCGCCTCTGAGCAGGCGGTATGCCACTGAGTAGAGCTGGAGTTTCTTTAACCGGGCAGCATATGGCATCTGTTTGAGCCCTTTGATCCTCTTGGTGAGGTACTTTTGGGGTCTTTCCAGTTGCTGCAGGTGTCTGGTAAGGTACATCCCAAAAGGGGCATTGTACTCAATTATGGGCCTGATGAGGGATGAGTAATGAGGTACGATGACCTGCCCTGATCTAGATGTGAATCCCTTCATGATTAGGTGGGCTATATAAAATGTTTTTCTAACCACTTTGGCCACGTAGTTGTCAAATGAGAGATTCCTATCAACTTGGGTCCCCAGGTCCCTAATGACTTCTTCTGTACTTAATGGATTACCACCTATGTGGTAATTTGTGGGCACTTTGTTTTTGCCAAAGGGAATGACTATACACTTTTTGGCATTTAGCTTGAGGCCATGGCTCTGGCACCAGTTGTCTGTTTCTATGAGGCCCTTTTGGAGGATGCTTGTGTCGGCTGGAGAGTTGATTATGGCGCCCAGTTTGCAGTCATCTGCGAACTTGGTCAGCCACAGTCCTTCCGTGTTGGCCTGTACCGAGAAATATATACCGAACAAGAGAGGTCCGGGACTGAGCCTTGTGGGACGCCACTTGTAACTGGTTTGGAGTCTGACATGGCTCCAGCAATTCTAACCATGTGGGTTCTGTCCTTGAGCCAGTTTGCAACCCATCTAGTGACATAGGGGTTTATATTTAAGCTGGTGAGCTTATCTATAATGCCCGAGTGGGGTATTGTATCGAAGGCTTTTGCAAGGTCCAGGTAGGCTGTGTGGACCACCTTCCCTCGTCAATGGCCTTGGTGACTGTTTCAAAGAAATCAACCAGGTTTAAGAGGCAGGATCTGCCCTTAACAAAGCCAAACTGGGTAGGATCCAGTGTCTGTAGGTCCCCAATATCTTTATTTATGAGGTCCATGATGATCCTTTCCATAGCTTTGCAGACCAAGCTAGTCAGGCTTATGGGGCGATAGTTTCCAGGATCCGTTGAGGCACCACCTTTGTGGAGAGGGACCACTGTTGCTGTATGCCACTCTTTGGGTACATATCCTGTAGTAAGGCTAAGATTGAACAGTAGTTTTATGTTTGGGTTTAGCTCTTCTTGGAGTTCATGTAGGATGCAGCCGGGACACCATCTGGTCCCATTGATGCTGTGTTTTCTGCTTTGGAGAGGCGGCTCTTACCTGAGCATCTGAGATGTCAGAGGGGCAGCACTCTGCTGGGATAGATATTTGCCCTTTTGGTGGGGAGGGGGGAGAAGTTTGCACTGAACCTGTCAGCTAGGATGTTGGCAATGTCTGTGGGCTCGGTGTATTTTTGTCATTTTGGACTAATTCTGAGCATATCTGGGAATTCCCACCCAGGTTCCTAACATAACTAAAGAAAGCCTTGTGATTATCCTTAGTGTCCTGTGCAATTTTTCTCTCGAAGCTGGCCTTAGACGATTTTATGAGTGCCCGTAGTTTTTTGCTAATACTGATCAGAGATGCCTTCCCTTTTTGGGATTTTGCTCTATCATGTAGTAGCTTCCTCCTTCTATTGTATAGTTTGTTTATGGCTGGGGTTCACCAGACAGGACGTCTGCCTTTGGAGGATTGGGTCTTGGTTTTATTTGGAATTGCATGATCCATGCATTCCTGAAGGTGTTCATAGAATGCGTTTATAAAGGATTCTGCGGTCTGGGCCGTATTTTCCACCGGCCCGGGGGCTTTGAAGGATTTCGCCTCGGTTTTGAGGCGTGTGAAATTTGCTTTAGAGAAATTTTTCACTGTGGTTTTCTGGGCAGGGGGTGGGGTCGGGATGTGAATATCCAGTGAGATTAGTTTATGGTCTGATCTTACCAGTGAGGGATACACTTCTGGTCTGGAGCATAGTGTCCCCATGTTGGTGATGATCAGGTCCAGTATGTTTTCCCCTCTTGTGGGAGTGGTAACAAGTTGTTCCATAGCATTTGAGTTTATGAATTCTAGGAACCTTTGGGCTAGGGTGTTGGAGCTAGAGTAATGCTCCCAGTCTACGTTTGGGTAGTTGAAGTCGCCCAATATAATGGTGTTTGGAGAGACCTTCATATTTTCCAGTATTCTCAGGAAGGCCAAGTGGGGTTCCTGTGTTTGGGAGGGTGGTCTGTAGCAGGCTATAAACTGGAAGGCAGTTTTACCCACAGTTAGTTGCACATGGATAGTCTCTGATGCTTCGTGCTGTGCCACCAACCTGGAGGTGTGGGTATCTTTGACGAATATTGATACTCCCCCTCCTTTTGTGGTCCGGTCCAAGTTTTGGGGCCGAAAAGCATGGTATGAGGTATAACCTGGTAGTGCTGGGGTGCTCTTGGGAGCCTTGAACCAGGTTTCTGTTACTGCACAGATATCGATGTTCTCCATGCTAAGGAGAGTTCGAGTGCGTGCATCTTGAGGTGTAGACTTCTGGCGTTGAGTAGCATTACTCTTAGTTTCTTATCCCTTGTGATACCTATGGAGGTGGGTTTGTCTTTTGAGCATTGCCTAAAAAAGGCACTATGGGGGTAGCAAGAGCCTTTGCCAATATCCGAAAGCCCAGGGGTGACAGGTGTAAGCCATCCCTAGCGAAGCATCGTGGCTTGTCGAGCATGTCATCCCAGGCTGACAGGCATTGGATCCCCTTTGAATGACACCAACACTTAAGCCAATTGTTGAAATTGATCATCTTGTCTTCATATTGTGGCATCATTCTTGGTGAGGGTAAGATGCTACTCAAGGTCAGGGTCATACCGGCCTGGGCTACATGCTCAGAGAGCTCCTCTATGTCTCTTTTCATGTAGTCCAGGGAGGTACGTCTCAGGTCATTCACACCAGCATGGACAATGACTGAGTCATATTTGTACTTGCATTGGAGTGACCTGAGTGCTTGTGTTATGTGGCAGATCCTAGCGCCCGACAGACAGCTCACCGTGACCTTCTCCTTGTTCAGCCTGGTGAGCGGGACGTCAGTGTGGCTGATGATAGAGTCACCTATTACAAGTGTATCAGGTGTGTTGTTTAGCCTTAAGGGCTGTGACTGTTCGGCACACTGGCTTTGTGAGTTATGTGTTGCACGTGTTTTGTTTTGGGGTAGCGGTTGCTTGGGTGCCTGCTTTGGAGGTCTCTGCTGCTTAGGCAGATTTTTATTTAGAGCCTCCGAGTATGTTTTTGTGTGTTTATGTGTTTGGTTTGTTGTCGTGGTAGGTCTATGTGAGACTGGAATTGTAGTGAGTGTGGTTTCCTTCTCCTCCTGACTGGTTACGCCAGTACTGAGTTGAGAGAGCTTAGCCTCCAGTTTGGCTATATGGTTGCATCTCTCACATGTATTGAAATTTGTTGGGAGGAGGAGAGGGTTGTCTGTGTACATGAGGCAGTTGTAACATTGCCTCAAGATTCCCAGATTCACCTGCTGGACTGGAGAGGAGATTGACAACTGACCTTTGGACATGCTAGAATAGTATTGGGAATTCCTTTATAATTGAAAAAAGGGCCAATGGGGAACAAGGTACTCAAGGGGAGTTTGTGAGGGTGTAGTGCTTTTAATTTTTTAGAGCTGACTTATATAATTGCTTTAGTGAGCAAGTGTCAGGTAACTTAAATGCAATGTGTTACAGGTAACTTAAATGCAAAAATGACAAACAGTAACTTTCTTTCAAGTGAAACAAGGAAATAAGTACAGTAAGCAATGCAGATATAACTAGTGATCCACAGAAGTGCTAAAAGGCCGTTTTAGGTGGAATTAGCATTTCAGGGAAATAAACAAACAACAAGCATACAAATAAAGCTAGATTCAGCAGGCCTGGATCTAGTGTATGCTACAGCAAACAAGGTGTACCAATTTCAGTAAGAAACAGTTAGAATATGCAGGCACTATAAGCCTTTAACCAGAAATTCCCTGCTCAGAAGGGCAGAGTCCAGCCTCTCCTCCCACAAGAGTGCAGACCGCAATCCTTCTTAACGTAAAATAACTGGCCTGAAGCCCAAGTGCTTAAACCAGAACTAATACACTTTTAGAATAACAGACACTGAGCTCTCAATCAGCAGTTCCTAACTTAGAAGGATGTAAGCTACCTGTCCTGTCACCACAGTGCAGGCCACAAACCTTCCTAATGTAAAACAACTGGTCTGAAGCCCAAGTGCTTAATCCAAAAGACTTAGAAATGATAGCTACACTTTAATCAAGTTACTACCAGCAGTAATAAATACAACTGAATACTTTAAAGAATGCCTGGATTAGTGCTCAAGTTATACAAACAAAGCTAGATTCAGCAGGTCTGGATCTAGTCTATGCTACAGCAAACGAGGTGTACCAATTTCAGTAAGAAGCAGTTCAAATATGCAGGCACTATAAGCTTTAACCAGAAATTCCCAGCTCAGAAGGACAGAGTCCAGCCTCTCCTCCCACAAGAGTGCAGAACATGAACCCTCTTAATGTAAAATAACTGGCCTCAAGCCCAAGTGCTTAAACCAGAATTAATACACTTTTAGAATAACAGACACCGAGCCCTCAATCAGCAGTTCCCAACTTAGAAGGATGTAAGCTACTTGTTCTGCCACTACAGTGCAGACCACAAACCTTCCTAAAGTAAAACTGGTCTGAAGCCCAGGTGCTTAAACTAAAAGGCTTACAATGAGTTACACCAAGCAGTAATAAATACAACTGAGTACTTTTAAGATGACGCAAAAGCAAAATAAAGTAAGGAAAAACACAATTACAGTAAAAGCAGATAATTTTTTTTTTTTTTGGAAAGAGAGAAAAGAAAGAGAGAAAGGAGTAGCAGAAACTAAGCTGATTGGCCTTCTCAAATGCTCTCCCTGTACTGGGTAGAATGAGGTAATGACACTAGACTGGGCGGAGGGTCCCAGATCAAATTTACACTAGGGGCGGGCAACTGCAAAGCCACCAACTATAAAAACACTATACCAACAGGGAGGGAGGGTGGGAAACAAACTGCAGAAATGTTACTCCCAGCTGAAAAGCATCAGTGAGCCTTTAAATGAAAGTTTTAAACAGCTAAAGGAGCCACTAGAAAAAAGGAGTTTAACTGCAACAAGTTATAATAAACAAACAACCCAACAGATGCTTAATAAGAGTGGACAATTTCCAGTTAATACCTCACACACAGTGAAACTAGCTAGAAAAAATACACAGTACACAAAGTGCTATAAACAACAAAGAAATAAAGAACAAAATAAACAAAAAACAGGATACTTAATGTTATATATTGTAGCTCCGAGTTTGCTGAGTGTCCTTCCTTCGATAAGCTCACTGTAAAATGGCTGAACACTCACAACTGAGCTTCTTAGGTAACATAATACCCCATGTGACGCCAGTGCACTGGCCCAGCAATCAAGGAGCCTCAATCCTCACCACTAACATCAGTGAGGGGAGTCCATATAGGGAAAGGATAATAAATACACACACAGTAAAGTACAATTTCCCTTATGAGCACACAGAGATCACAGTCAGTCTGGGGCTGGTTGCTCCCTTTCTCTCCAGGTCCCCAATAAGAATCCTCACTGGCACAGCTATAGGGTCCAGATCTCAGCCTAGTGGGCAAGCTAAAACCTCCAGCACCCTCTCCGTCCAAACAGTGCTTCGTGTCCTTGCCCAAGTATCTGACACACACACACACACACACACACACACACACACACACACACACACACACACACACACACACACACACACACACACTTTGAGATGAGTTTATACAACTACACAAACACTTCTGGGGAAGACTGGCACAGGTTCTCCAGCTGTAACCCTTTTACCCTGACTTGTTGTTGTTGTTGTGTCTTTCGGCTTTTCCCGGTTAGGGGTCACCACAGCGGAACTCCGGTCCGCTAATGATTGGTAGTTGATTTTTACATGCCGAGTTACAAGCCCTGATGCACAACCTTCAACGAAGGAATGCCCATTCATGCATGTCTCTACGCAGAAGACGCTGTAGCTGAGAATCGAACCGTACAGCTTCTTACTGTGAGGCGACAACGCTACCGCAGCACCACCACCGCGGATAACCTTTTACCCAGACTATATGGTAGAAATCGCTGCCACCACCCAGCTAATATTTATCAGCTACTCAAAGGCGGGTGTATATCAAAAGATCAAATGCTGAAAAGTTCGAACACCAAAACCTCAAACTTGAAAGTTCGAAGACTGAAAATATTGAAGCCACGGAGCATTGAATTCTTTCCAAGGGAAAGAATTTGGTGGATCATTTCCATGGCTTCGCTATTTCCTCCACTGAGGTGCAATCTCTGAGTTGGTATATTTAAGTATGGGGGTGTGGGGGCACAGCCCCCCATGTTTGTGGTTGTGGGGGCAAAGCCCCCCACACTAGTAATAGTTTATAGTGTTCATGTGTTTCGCATTTTGTACTGGAACAGTGATTTGTTTCCCAGGGAAAAGAATCACTATTCTCAGTCTTCGAGGTTTTCAGCTTTTGTAGTTTTGGGTTCGATGTTATAACATTCGAAGTTTTGACACTTCAATGTTGTGATATAGACCCCTCAAAGGCCCTTATGAAGAATGTCCCATTATTACTGTGCAATATTATTATCCAAATTGTAAGTGCAACCAAACAGTCAAGACTTATTTGGAGTGACTTGGTACAGTATCACTATATACATGCAATGTACTCTTAGAGCTAAAAATAATCTCTACACAAAACAGCCACAATTGAAAGGTTTAAAAATATTTAATAATAAATAATAAAAACGCAAGACAATACTTCTTACTACACAGTGCTAGTCAAGAGTTCAGAGATCACAGAGAAATACTTAAAATAATAAAGTAGTAAATGTTCTGACATCACAGAAAAACAAACTAGTCTAATCTTCCTATTTCCTAGCTATATATAAGAGAAAACACAGTTCTACAATCCTACTTACAGCTATACACAGGCAGAGATCTGGTGACATATCTTAAGAGCACACAGAGATCGCAGTCAGTCTGGGGATGGTTTCTCCCTTTCTCTCCAGGTCCCCAATAATACTCCCCACTGGCACAGCTATAGGGTCCAGATCTCAGCCTAGTGGGCAAGCTAAAACCTCTAGCACCCTCTCTGTCCAACCGGTGCTTTGTGTCCCTGCCCAAGTAGCTGACACAACCACACAGACACTCCTGGGGAAGGCTGGCACAGGTTCTCCAGCTGTGCATCTTTTACCCAGACTATACGGTAGAAATCATTGCCATCACCCACTAATATTTATCAGCTACTCAATAGCCCTTATGAAGGGTGTCAAATTATTACTGTGCAATATTATTATCCAAATGGTAAGCGCAACCAAACAGTCAAGACTTATTTGGAGTGACTTGGTACAGTATCACTATATACATGCAATGTACTCTTAGAGCTTAAATTATCTCTACACAAAACAGCCACAGTTGAATGGTTTAGAAATATTTAATAATAAATAATAAAAACAGAAGACAATACTTCTTACTACACAGTGCTAGTCAAGAGTTTAGAGATCACAGAGAAATACTTAAAATAATACATTAGCAAAAGTTCTGACATCACAGAAAAGCAAACTAGTCTAATCTTCATATTTCCTAGCTATATGTAAGAGAAAACACAGTTCTAAAATCCTACTTACATCTAGACACAGGCATAGCTATGGTGAGTTGGATGTTCTCAGGACAAATTATCTAATGCTGTCATTCTTTCTGTCCTTAAATTGATAACACAGTGCCACTGATTCATTTCAGATTACATAATTTATTTCTGGTTCCCAGGCTAACAGATTCTCAGAGGTTAATAGCCCTTGATCTTGCAGCTGGTCAGGAAGCCAGAACAATAAAAGAATTTATACATGCAAATTCTAACGATTAACTCTGGTCTCAAGACAATAGACAGAATTCCTCCATCCAGACATATCGGCTTCGAGTTTTGACATAAAATAATTGGCTTGTCAGCTTTGTTACAGCAGATTACACTGTTGTTACATTTTTGCAATTTCACATTTAACACCATTTTTCCCATTTAAGAGAACAAGCCTGTGGCTTATTGTGAAGCTAAATGAAGGCTGCCAGCCTAGCCAGGTAGAATTTTGTAGATAATTCTGTCATTTTTAAAATATTAATGTAACCCACAGGCTTGTTCTCTTAAATGTGAAAAGACTGCAGGTCATATGGGCATAAAATGTACAAAGAGATATATTATGCAGAACTTATATTGGCCTGGAATTTCCAGAGATGTAACAGGGTACTGCAGGACCTGTGAGCAGTGCCTAAAGGTAGGCAAGGCAGGAGACAAGGTAAGAGCTCCTTTGATGTCTTTGTCTGTGATTGATGAGCCATTTCAGAGGGTAGCTATGGATATTGTGGGGTCTCTGTGTACCCCAAGTTCCACAGGGAAAAAGTATATCCTAGTAGTAGTGGAGTATGCTACACGATACCCTGAGACAGTGGTTCTGTCCTCCATTGAGGCAGAAAAGGTGGCAAATGCTTTGTTAAAGATTTTCAGCAGGGTAGGTTTCCCAAAAGAAATACTGACTGACAGAGGTGCCAATTTCATGTCAAACCTGGTGGCTTGTCTGTGAAAGTCCTGTAGGGTGAAACACCTGAAGACCATCCCTACCATCCCCAGACTAATGGTCTTGTTGAGAGGTTAAACTCTACAATCAAGTACATGCTAGGAGCATTTGCAGACCAGTTCAAGAGGGAGTGGGACAGATATTTTCCCCATCTGTTGTTTGCTTACAGAGAGTTTACCCAGGAATCCACGGGATTTTCATGCTTTGAGTTGCTGTATGGGCATAAGGTGAGGGGACCTCTAGATTTAATTTGAGGTGAGTGGGAAGGTAAGTGTGAACCTCACAAGGAGTCTGTTGTGGCATATGTCCTAAACGTCAGGACAAGGCTCAGGAAACGCATGGGTTTGACCAAGGAGAACCTGGCAGAATCCCAACAACAGAAAAAGGTGTGGTATGACAGGAATGCTCGAGGTAGAGAGTGCACTGTTGGGCAGCAGGTAATGGTTCTCATTCCTGTCAGACACAACAAGCTGCAGGCAGCTTGGGAGGGACCCTACAAGGTGGTAAGAAAGGTAAGTGATGTTAACTATATGGTGGAACTGCTAGGCAGGAGGCAGGGGCACTAATTGCACCATGTTAACATGATGAAACCTTACCATGATAGGGAGGCCTTTGTGCTGAGCATTTGCAGTGGATTGCAGGAGGAGTCTGAGGCAGATTTGGTGACTGATATCCTCAGTGAAGCTTGGACAGACACCTCAGTGGAAGGGGTAGCAATGTCCCAGCAGCTATCTCCGACGCAGGTTCAAGAAATCTGAGCCGTGTTACTGGACTTTGGGGACATGTTCACTGGGAAACCAGGCTGCACCCACCTGGTGCAGCACCAGGCGGATACATGGCCCCAAAGGCCTATTAGGCAGGCTTCTTATAGGGTACCTGAGAGAGTCAAATCGACTCCGAGGAAGGACATACAGGAAATGTTGGAACTAGGAGTAATTCAAAAGTTCAACAGTCTGTGGGCCTACCCAGTGGTGCTGGTGCCAAAGAAGTATGGCAGCACCAGGTTCTTTGTGGACTACAGTAAATTAAATAGTCACACAGAGTCAGATGCTTACCCTATGCCTAGGACAGATGAGGCCCTAGATCAGTTAGGTGAGGCTATGTATCTTACAACCATGATCTTACTAAGGGGTTACTGGCAGGTGCCTTTGACTCACAGTGCTAGAGAGAGATCGGCCTTTGTGACTCCTTTTGGCTTGTATGAGTTCACAAAGATGCCCTTTGGGATGAAAAATGCCCCAGCAACTTTCCAAAGGCTGGTAGATCATATCCTAGCAGGAGCAGGAGGCTTTGCCCTTGCTTACCTAGATGATATTGCCATCTACGGCCATTCCTGGCAAGAGCACCTTCAGCATGTCAAGGAGGTGCTGGGCAGACTACAGAGGGCAGGGTTGACCATTAAGCCCATTAAGCCCAGCAAATGTCAGGTGGGTATAGCAGTGGTCTCCTACCTGAGTGGGGAGTGGTAAGATCAGGCCAGAACCTGCCAAAGTAGAAGCCATTCAGGCATGGCCTGCACCTGTTACCAAAAAGCAGGTGAGGGCATTCTTAGGGACAGCAGAGTATTACAGAAAGTTCGTCCCCAGTTATAGTACCATAGCTGCTCCCCTCACAGACCTGACAAGGAAGAACAGAGCCAGACAGCAAAATGCCAAGTTGCTAAGATAGAGCCTAGAGTTGCAAGCATATGATATGTCCGTGCAGCACTGCAGTGGGATTAGCAATACCAATGCAGATGGGCTCTCAAGACAGGGAATGGGGTAAGGTATACTCAGATAGACCTAAGCCTCTCAAGCAACGTTTCTCAAGGGTCACTTGAAAAACTAGCTTGAGTTCTCCGGGGGGGGGGGGGGTGTGAAGGTAGGTAAAGGCTGCCAGGTAATTCTGTCATTTGTAAATATTAATGTAAGCCACAGGCTTGTTCTTTTAAATGTGAAAAGACTGCATTGGATATTGAACTGCAAAAATGTAACAACAGTGCACCCTGCTGTAAGAAAGCTAAGTCAGGCATTTCATGACTGTATTTGATGTTAAAATTCGGAGCCGATATATCTAGAGGGAGGTATCCTGCCTATTGTTTTAAGGCCAGGGTTAATGGCTAGAATTTGCATGTATAAATGTCCTTAATTGCTCTGGTTTCTGACCAGGTGTAAAGAATGTAAATGTTGTTTCTGTTAGCCTGGGAACACCAGAGAAGTGTGAAGAATGATGTAATGTGAAGCAGCTTTGTGTTATCAATTTAAAGAGAGAGAGAATCAGAGAGCTCAGAGCATTTGTCTTGAGAACATCCATCACCAGCACAGCTTTGTTCTATCTCCAAATTACTACAGAAAGTTCATCCCCAGTTACTACAGCCCATAGACTAATTTTTCAACCTACTAAGTGCCCAGCACTAACTAACATCCTTCAACCTTACACCCCTCAGTGAACTCTAAGATCTACTCACCAAAACGTAATCACTGTCCGCAAACCCAATTGTCCTGCTGGTCAGCTTCTTCTATCCTTTTCCTTAGTTAACAAATGGAATTCTCTTCCTTCCTCTCTAAGGACGTGTGAAAACTTTGATAACTTTAAAACTCAGCTACATTCCTACCTTTCCTCTAACAGGAAATGCAACTGCACTCTCCCCACCTAGCCGAATAATCAATCTACCCCTTAAACTCCTGACTAACTCTGAGTACAAGCTAACCTAACATAAATGTACATATTGTAAATAACATAATTGTACGTATTATAAATAACCCCTTCCCACCTTTTTTTCTCTCTTTTCCTTCTAAGTCTTTATTCTCCCTCTCAATTAAGTTACCACTGCCATCCTAAATATTTAGATACTATGTAACCAAATAATTTATTCCTGTTCTCTAGCATGAAATGAAATTGTAATTGTATCTTCTTTACTATGATTGTATATGTAACTAAACTATGCAATGCAGAGATTTTCTCCCCGGGTCTCTACTGAAAACAGGCTCCCTGAGCCCAGTGGACCTCCCTGGTCATCAAACTGGAAATAAATAAATAAATATGTAAGTTATTTAGAACTGTGTTTTCTCTTAAAAATTGCTAGGAATTAGGAAGATTAGACTAAGTGTTTTTCTGTGATGTCAGAACTTTTCTGTTGTATTATTTTAAGTATTTCTCTGTGATCTCTAAACGTTTAACTAGCACTGTGTAGTAAGAAGTATTGTCTCGTGTTTTTATTATTTATTATTAATTTATTATTAAATATTTTTAAACCTTTCAACTGTGGCTGTTTTATGTAGAGTTAATTTAAGCTCTAATTTACATTGCATATATATATATATAGTGATACTGTACCAAGTCACTCTAATAAGCCTTGACTGTTCAGGCACACTTACCATTTGGATAATAATATTGCACAGTAATAATTGGACTCTCTTTTAAGGGCCTTTGAGTAGCTGATAAATATTAGTGGGTGGTGGCAGCTGGTACTACCTTTTAGACTGGGTAGAAAAGGGGCACAGCTGGAGAACCTGTGGCAGCCTTCCCCAGGAGTGTCTGTGTGGTTGTATATAACTTATCTCAAAGTGTGTGTGTGTCAGCTACTTGGGCAGGGACACGAAGCACTGGTTGGACAGAGAGGGTGCTGGAGGTTTTAGCTTGCCCACTAAGCTGAGATCTGGACCCTATAGCTGTGCCAGTGCAGAGTCTTATTGGGGACCTGGAGAGAAAGGGAGAAACCAGCCCCAGACTGACTGCAATCTGTGTGTGCTCTTAAGGGAAATTGTACTTTACTGTATGTGTAGTTATTATCCTTTCCCTCTATGGATGCCCCTCACTGGAGTTAGTGGTGAGGATAGAGGCTTCTTGATTGCTGGGCCAGTGCACAGGTGTCACACTTATGTTAATATTTAAAATGGCAGAACTATCTACAAAATTTTATCTGGCTAGGCTGGCCTTCACCTATCTTCACACCCCACTTGGGCATTGTTGACAAACTTAAGGTGTTAGGTATAAAACCTTATGTCACCCAGTGGGTAGCCAGCTGACTCACAGAGAGGACTCAGGAAGTTAGAATTGGGGTGTCCACCTCTACAAAGAGGCCAGTCACAAGTGGAGTCCCTCAGGGATCAGTTATCTCTCCATTTTGCCATTTACTTCACTGAAGTCAAGGCCAATGTCAATGGCCTCTGGCTGACTAAATTTGCAGATGATTGCAAATTGGGAGCTATCATTGAATCGTCCACTGACACAAATGCTCTCCAAGAAGGGAGGAAACAGGCAAACAATTGATATCAGAGTCATGGACTAAAACTAAATGCCAAGAAATGCATAATGGCATCCTTCGGGAAGTCATCAACTCTTGGTAAATCTCATATTGACAACACACACCTAAGAGCTGACCCAGCAGTCAGGGACTTGGGAACACACATAGACAGTAATCTATTATTTGACCTAACCATGTCTACAGTAGTGAGGAAATCATTCTATGTTGTGCAACTTATAAACAAAAGTTTGGCACCTAGCCAAAGGAAGTCATTATTCCACTGTATTTGGCACTCATCAGATTTATCATCGAGTACAATTTCCCCTTTGGTATGTACCTAACCAGGCATATACAACATTTGGAACATCCACAAACATCCCTCATAATAGAATATAGGGAAGAAGTAACATGTTCTGTGCAGACCACCTCAAGGCCCTTACCTGTATTCTGTCTCCTGCAGGCTTTTGACGGGAGGTGTATGCCTGGTATACAAGGCATTGTCAGACCTCACTCTGATGGATTTCATGCATATCTGCAAAACACACAGCACCAGAATTACCCATTTTGAAGGCTTAAACCTTGTTTGTGATTTATATATATATATATATATATATATATATATATATATATATATATATATATATATATATATATAATAAATAAAATAGTTTTTATATCAATTAAGGTTGGTGTAATGATGTCACAGTGTTAAGCAAAATCTGCTGCCCTGACTTAGAAATGTTTTTTGTTAATTGTAGACCTTTTTATTTGTTTTGGGAGTTCTCTTCATTTATTCTGGTTAGTGTTTACATTCCACCTCAAGCCTGTGTGAGGGCAGCACTACAAAAACTGCCTGATCAGATAATGTGCTTGGAGCACAATTATCCAAACTCCCTTCTGATTATTCTGGGGGATTTTAATAAGGCAAATCTCAGCCATGAACTTCCTAAATTTACACAGCATATAAAGCGTCCTACCAGAGATAAGAACACACTGGATCATTGTTATAAAGTGTTAAAACATGCTTATTGTGCTGTCCCCTGTGCAGCTTTGGGCTTTTCTGACCACTGTCTGATTCATTTGCTTCCTATCTATAACAGCAAGTTAAAATCTGTTAAACCTGTGATCAACGCAGCAAAAAGGTGGACTATTGAGGCAAAGTTGAAGCTGCAAGCCTGCTCTGATTGTACAGATTGGAGTGTCTTTGAAGATACTGCTGCTAAATTGCATGAATTGGCAGACACAGTAACATCTTATGTCAGCTTCTGTGAAAATACGTGTGCCTCCATTAAGACCTGGTTAAAATTTCACAACAGCAAACCCTGGTTTACTGATAAACTTAAGCAGCTTTGTCAAGCCAAGGAAGATGCCTATAGAAGTGGGGGATAGAACACATTTTAGATAGGCAAGGAACACACTGACAAAAGAAATCAAAGTGGCTAAAAAGAACTATTCTGAAAAGCTGAAAAAAAAACAGTTTTTAGCCAATATTCCTGCATCAGTGTGGAAAGGTCTACAAAACATTACAAACTACAGGAACCATCCCCCTACACTGCAACTAATTACCAGCTGGCTGATGACTTGAATGCTTTTTACTGCAGGTTTGATAAGCCTGAGGCTACAAATAGGTTCATAGGTTCATAGGTAGGTACTAAGCTATCGGCCCAAGGGCCTATATAAGCCTATCCATCAAGGTTCCCTGGCTTACGCCACCCAAGAAAGTTATTTTCCTGTGCCACTGTCGAGCAGAGACACAGAAGTGATCCCCAGGGTGTATTTCCTATTTCCCATCCACTCATCAAGATTTTTCTTGAAGAGTGCTAATGAAGAACTTTGCTTGACATAGATGGGTAACCTGTTCCAGAGTATGGGAAGTCTCTGGGATAGGAATCTATCCCTCCAGCATGTCCTGTTTATTGTGGTGACAAGGTTTAGGTCCTTAGAGCATGTAGCTCAGAGGGATTGGGATTTCTTTAGGTGTAGCATGTCCAACAGCTCTGGGTTTGACATAGCTTTATATGTTAGGCAGAGATCACCTCTGAGTAGGCGATATGCTACGGAGTAAAGCTGGAGTTTTTTGAGGCGGTGAGTGTAGGGCATTTGTTTGAGTCCAGTAATCCTCTTTGTGAGGTACTTCTGTGGCCTTTCCAGGTGCTGCAGATGTCTTGTGAGGTACATTCCAAAAGGGGCGTTGTACTCTATAGTGGGTCTAATGAGTGTCGAGTAGAGGGGAACGATGACCTCTTTTTTCCTGGATTAGAACCCTTTTATGATGAGGTGTGCCACGTAGAAGGACTTCCTGACTACTGTGGTGATGTGACTATCAAAGGAGAGACTACTGTCCACCTGGGTCCCAAGGTCTCTTATCACACATTCGGTGTTAAGTAGATTGCTGCCTATGTGGTAGTTCATGGGTACAGAGTTTTTACCAAAAGGGATGACATTGCACTTTTTGGCATTGAGCTTGAGGCCATGGCTCTGACACCTGGCATCTGTCTCAGAGAGGCCCTTCTGTAGGATGTTCACATCATTTGGGGACTTGACTATGGCCCCTAGTTTGCAGTTATCTGCGAACTTCATTAGCCAGAGGCCTTCTGTGTTAGCCTGTACTTCAGAGAAGTAGATACCAAACAGGAGCGGTCCCAGGACGGAACCCTGTGGTACTCCACTTGTCACTGGTTTGAGGTCAGATTTGGAGTCTGCAACTTGTGTGTGGGTTCTAATGACAATAACAAATGACACTGTTGCCAACTTTGTCAGTGTTCAGACTTACATGACTCTCTCTTCTAAACATTCTTACATTCAGCCTGCATTAATTAATTATCTCTCAGGAGGATGTGTATCATTTTTTAAGACAGCAAACTAAGAAAGCAGCTGGTCCAGATGGGGTTTCACCCTCCTGTTTAAAAAACATATGCTGATCAATTGGTTCCTGTTTTTACTTGGATTTTTAATAAATCATTAGAGCTGTGTGAAGTTCCTTTATGTTTCAAACAAGCGACAATCATTCCAGTGCCTAAAAAATCCACTATAACAGGATTGAATGACTACAGGCCTATTGCTTTGATATGAGTGGTCTTGAAGACATTTGAGAGGCTGCTGTTAGCTCACTTGAAGGATATTACAACTCCCTCATTGGACCCCCTTCAGTTTGCTTATCAAGAGAACCGTGCAGTGGATGATGCAGTTAATATGGGCACGCACTATATTTTGCAACATCTTGACACCCCAGGGACATATGCAAGGATTCTGTCTGTGGACTTCAGCTCTGCATTTAATAAAATAATTCCAGAACTTCTTCACTTGAAAGTGTCACAGCTTTCCGTTCATGCTTCCACCTGTCATTGGATCACCAACTTTCTAACCAATAGAAACAGCAGGTGAAACTGGAGAAATTTACATCTAGCTATCGCACGATCAATACAGATGCCCCCCGGGATGTGAGCTCTCCCCACTGCTATTCTCCCTATACACTAATGACTGCACCTCTAAAGACCCCTCTGCCAAACTTATTAAATATGCAAACGATACAACTGTCATTGGGCTCATCAGGAATGGTGATGAGTCTGCATACAGATGGGAGGTTGAGCAGCTGGAATAATCTGGAACTGAACACTTAAAACTGTGGACTTTAGGAATGGTACTACAATATTATCCTCCCCTCTTTATATTTCATACTGCTGCATCAGTTGTGGAGTCCTTCAAGTTTTTAGGATCTATAATCTCCCAGGACTTGGACACCAATGTAGGGTCCATCATACAAAAGGCACAACAGCGAATGTATTTCTGTGACAGCTGAGTAAGTTCAACCTCCCACAGGAACTGTTGATTCACTTCTATACAGCAGTCATTGAATCTATTCTGAGCTCATCCATAACAATGTAGTGTGGATCTCTGTCTAATCATGACAAAAATAGGTTACATTGAATAGGTCTGCTGGAAATATCATTATTGCTAGTTTGCCCTCCTTACAGGACTTGTACCATTCCAGAGTCATGAAAAGGGCAGGGAAGATTGTCACTGACCTTTCACATCCAGGCCACCATCTTTTTGAACTATTACCATCAGCCAGGTGTTATAGATTAATACGCACCAAAACAAGCAGATATAAGAACAGCTTTTTTTCCACAAACCATCATGTTCATAAACGGTTAACTCAGCTTATTAGGTTGGGGTATTCTTTTTCCCAAGCCTACAAGGATTCTGCAGTATTGTTTACATATTGTTAATACTTGTTTCTTTCAGAGTTTATTTCAGTATTTCTTGTGCTGAGTTGCACTTTGCACCTTGTATGTATGTATATATATATATATATATATATATATATATATATATATATATATATATATATATATATGCGTGTGTGTGTGTGTATTTACTTTTTTGTCTTGTTCTTAATAGTTGCATGTATGTTCTTTGTCTTGTTCTTAATAGCTGTATGTATGTCATTTATGTAATTCATACTTGGAGAGTCACTGAATTTGGAGTCAAATTCCTTGCATGCATGCATACTTGGGCAATAAATGTGATTCTGATTCTGATTCTGATATGACCAGCTGGAGAGACAGGTATGTATCCCAGGGACTACACCATCTCTGGAAGCAGAGTTCCTCCCTACCCCGATTCAAGTATAACTAGGACAATTGGATGGGGAACAGGAAATTCATCTCTGGTTTGGCACCTATGTCTCTAATGGACACAGGCAGCCTGTAAATGATTCATCTCCCAGGTCCCTGCTTGCAAATGTTTCACCTCCCAAGCCTCTGCTTATACTTATCAAGGGTACCAGAACTTGTCAAGAGATTTGGGATGCATGGCTAGGCTTAAAATAAACATCTATGAGCCTATGAACCTATGATTCAGAGGAAGGCAATGCGAATGATAAGTGGACTGAAGAGAGTGGACAGTTACCACATCTTCTGCTCTTTCAGCACCCTGTTAATCTAAGTATCGCCATATAGTCCCTCTCCAGTACTTCCATACTTTTATTATGCCTACAGTCTGTGCCTCCTTTTTATGAATATGACATGCAACTTGATTCATATTTTAAGTAGGTTTCTATTTATTTATTTATTTGTTTATTTATTTATTGACATTTGTTTACTGGGAAAGTCCACTGGGCCATGCTAGCCAATTTTCATTGGAGGCCTGGGGAGAAAAGCTCCACAGTAACAGGTAGAAATGGCAACACATTTCAGTATTGCTCACAGTAACAACTATCAATGTCACATAAATACAACCTGCCAATATACATATAAACTTATAGATTGCATACAAAAGAAGCAGTATATAAAGGTTTCAATAACCTTAGTATTTGGCTAGAAAAGTATTTACATAGTATAGAGTGACTCAATGACACAAAAGTACAACCTGTCAAAATACATATAAACTTATAAATTGCACAAAAAAAGTTAAAACATAAACATTTCATAACCTACTATTTACATAGTATGTACATAGAATAGCGTGAACATTGTGAAAATCATATAAACCTAGAGTAAGGGGTACAAAGTTACAGAGGAAAATGGAGGTGAATTTGGGTGTAGACAGAGTTTTACTATTTTGTTAGTAGCTTAAAATATAGGTAACTGCTGAAGAAGGAGTTGAGCAATTACATATCCATGTAGAGGAGAGGTGGCTGTGAAGGGCAGCTTTGAAGGCATTTGGTGATGGTTGTAATTGGATTGGAGCTGGAAGGTTGTTCCATATTTTGGAGATGGTCCACGAGTATAGTAATTGGCCTGCAGGGGAGTTTTGGCTTGTGTATTTGGAGTAGATATTGGTGCTCAGAGCGATGAGGATGGGCTTGATTATACAGGGAGAATATGGAGCTTAGAGCTGGATAGTCATACAGTTTATAGATCAGTTTATGAGTGGTGGAAAGCTGGAAAAGGAGAATATAGTGGGGGAGTTCAAGTAATTTCAGTTGCTTTAAGGCAGTACAGTGGTGAGTAGAGTGGCGACTATTTGTGGCAAAGTTATCACTGCACTCTGTCACCCTTCATTCCATGCTTCTTCCTTTATGCACTTCACTGCCTCCTGAGCTGTTATTCTCTGTAACATTTGATTACTTTGCTACCCCAGCAGTGACAGTAATGATGCTTCTCGTCCCCAACACCATTTTTCATGCATCTAGTCTTTAATGTAGCATTCCCAGACTTAAGGTTCTGATCCCCCATGTGGTACAGTAGCCACGTACCATCCCACATTCCTGCTCATAGCACTAATGCCACAGCTACTGTCTGAATTCTTTAGTTCTCTAACCCGGTGCCCTTCTCTTGCATGACACAGGCAGCACTTCTAGCAAAGCATCTGAATTACTTGCGTATATACAAAGCCTTCACAGCTCCACTACTCTGCTGTACCACCTTCAGTATGTAAACTGCCAGTCACCTATACTGGGTATATCCCTCTCTATTCATTTATTTATTTGACATTTGTTTACCGGGATAGTCCGATTGGGTTACATAACCCGTTTTCAGCAGCGACGTGGGGAGGAAAGCTTCACATGTAAAACTTTGTTACACATATTATACACAGCTCCACATTTATAACTTTGTTACACATATTATACAAATAGTTACGTATATAGGAATACAGTAATGGATGAATTATAGGCAGGCATGTAGGGCTACTTTTGTAGTAATAGAAGAAGTTTTATTTATTTATTTATTTATTTTATTTTACATTTGTTGACTGGGATTATCTGACTGAGCTGAGTAGCCCTTTTTCAGAGGAGGCCCCGGGGAGAAAAGCTCCACAATATTACATTAAGTTTTCAAATGAAAGACAAATGACAAAATAGGTTTTACAAACCCTAGTCTGTACAGTGACATTTAGAGAAATACAATTTTCAGAAGCTCTCTACAGAAGAAAGTCAGCATAAAGAAACAATCAAATATCACAATTTCATTTTCCACTATTGTAGTGTTATACAATAGCAGTAAATATCCTGGTTAGAGACATTTATAATATAAAAGACATGGCAGTAGAGGGCCATAATTGGACTGTCTAGGGTTTAAGGAGGTTGTGTACAGACGCAGGACCACTGAGATTTTAGATATTCTCTTGTTGCAGCTTTGAATTGATTAATGTTTTTAAGGGACCTGATTTCTAGTGGAAATTTGTTCCAAGATAGAGAAGGAGGGTAGCTATGGAGGTTTCCATCAGTGCTGTTGTTGGGTTTGTGTATTTGCAGCAGGTCTTGGTGAGAGCTGTGTAGTGGCCTGGTGGGGTTGAAATGTGAGATGACAGGAGAAAGGCTGAGACAGTAGGATGTCTGGTAGAGGACTGAGTGCACTGTGAGGAGTTGGGAGAGAAGTAGCTGGTGGGGATGCTCAAGCCAGTTTAGGTGTTTTAGGGCAAGACAATGGTGAGATTTATAGGTTTGTTGAGCTGCAAATCTAGCTACCTTATTGTAAGTTGTCTCCATCTTGGCTAGTAATGTAGAGTTTAAATTTGTAAAAATTTGAGAGCTGTATAATAGGTTAGGTAGGCATGAGACAGGATAATTTTAGCTGTGGTAGTGAGGAATCTTTTGTTTCGATAGAGAAGACCAAGTTTCTGATGTGTTTGTTTGATACAGTTGTTTATATGCAAGTCAAATTTAAGTTGGTCATCAATTATGACTCCTAAGAGTTTTGTGTTGTTTTCAACAGTGATGGAGATGTTATCAAGGGATAGTACTGAAAATTTAGTTTTGAGGTGGGTGAGGTTTTTAGGAAGAAAAAGAAGGAGTTTTGTTTTTTTGGGGGGTTAAGAATAAGCTGATTTTGAGAAAGCCAGGTTTCTACAGAGTTGAAGGATTCTTGGGTAGTAGTGATAAACTCAGAGGGAGTATCTGAGATAGTGATGACTGTAGAGTCATCTGCATATTGTATGAGGGATGACTGGGGGCAGGAGGTATAGAAAAGATTAGTGAAGCTGTTAAAGAGTAGTGGGCCAAGGATGGATCCTTGTGGGACACCCATCTTGACTGGGAGAGGAGGGGAGAGTGCTGTGAACCATCTCACTGATTGCTTACACTCATAGAGATAGCTGGAAAACCAGGCAACAGTAGCAGTGGAAAAGCTGAGCTTAGACAGTTTGGTTAGAAGGAGAGAGTGGGAGGCAGTATCAAAGGCTTTAGAGAGGTTGAGGAAAAGATAGGAGACAAGTTTATTGTTGTCTCTTGCCAGAGAGATAGTATGGATGAAGGATACTAGAGCAGTAGTAGTGCTGTGGTTTGGGCGAAAGCCATGCTGGGCAGGAGTGAGCAAGTTTTCCTGTAATAGGTGTTGCATGGCTTGCTTGTGAATGCATTTTTCTAATATTTTTGAGAGAGGTGAGAGTATAGCAATAGGTCTAAAGTTAGTTACCTACTTTATGTATGGGTTGTTGTTGTTTGTCTTTTGGCTTTTTCCCGGTAAGGGGTCGCCACAGCAGAACTCTTCTCCGCTAATGATTGGCAGTAGATTTTTTTACGAAACGCCGAGGTGCCAGCTCGACGCCCAACCTTCAACGAAGACACACCCATTTACACACGCATGTCTTTTGAACGCTACCCAACCGTGGGGAGGACATGCAGACTCCACACAGAAGGCACTCCCAAGCCAAGCCGAGAATCGTACGGGAGAACCTCTTGCTGTGAGGTAACAATGCTACTGCCGTACCACCGCAGCATTACACCTACTTTATGTATGGGTAATATGTAGAATTCTTTCCAGATAGAAGGGACTTTAGATTCAGAGATGGAGCAGTTTATTAAGATAGATACAGGGATAGCGATGGATTCAGCAGCTATTGTAGGAATATTTAAAGTTTACATTCATACACAAACTGTAAAATGCTACAGACAGAATAGCGCATAGTTTCCAAAAGTTCAAAGTGATAGTTAGTTGATTTGTTTAGAGGTGGAGGTTAGTGTTAAAAGAGGAAGTGTAAGCAGGTGTACTGCATTTAAGAGGACTAATTTGGTTCTGTCCAGGATAAGATATAACACAATCTTCATCCAAATTAAATGTTTTCTTTTAGCACCTCCCATTAGATGTGTTGTTTATTTTAATTGTCAGTATAAATACATGACCCATTCCTTCAATGCATATTTATCTCCTTTCTTTTTTACCCAGGCCATTCCCTCCAGACTTCATCTCACTATTAGTCATGGATTCCTCTTATCTGCCAGTATCTTGTCTAAGTTTTCCCATCACCAGTGCTGTAGCATCTCTTGACAAATTGTCTTGCCTCAGTACTAATGAAACTGCTGTCCTTTCCATTGCAGTTCCTATGCTTTAATACATCCCACTATACTTTCTGTTCCCTGCGCTCATTCAGTTTTCTTCGGGTACCCTCATAATTGTTACTTTGTGCTTTTGTCATCCTCTTCCTGCTTTTGCATGCTTTTCAGCCCCATGATATCTCCAAGAGCATATTTACATCCACAGGTATTGATTCCCTTTTTATTTGCAACCTGCTCCATTTGTAATTATACATGCTGCCCTCTCACCATACCCTGTCAGTACATCATAGTGATCCACAGTGCCTACTCCTTTCAAGTCACGAATTCCCCACTGCCATGTGTTTTAAGTGTCCTACAATCTCTACAGTGTTCCTT
Organism: Protopterus annectens; assembly: GCF_019279795.1. Taxonomy (NCBI): domain Eukaryota; kingdom Metazoa; phylum Chordata; order Ceratodontiformes; family Protopteridae; genus Protopterus; species Protopterus annectens. The sequence goes on along the minus strand of NC_056725.1, from coordinate 1,737,684,147 downwards.
CAGCTTTTCACTGAGCCATGCAATACCACCCCCAACACACACATAACTCAACTTACTATTTCTTCTTTACATCTCTGTCATTCATCTCTGCATTTCTTTTCCAATGGATACTGTCTCTACCCTGCATCTTAAATTCCCCACTGGTATAGAATTCTAAGCTGCCTTTATCCCTTCCCACTAATTTGTTCCCACACATTATTCTCCAGTTAATTGTCTTTTCCATCCAAGATGAAAATGAATGCATAGAGATAGATTTGTATCCATATGTTTGTGTTAAATACCTAGTACAATGTGAGGTCTCAATATGAATTATAAAGGCATTACTATCCCTGGGGGAGATGGTATATCAGATGGGGATAAGATTCAAAAAATGGCAGATAAAAATAAGTGCAGGAATCTGCTAAATTAAACTCCTGCACAGTTTCTTGGTATTTTTCTAATAACAGCATGATATGCTATGTTTTTTTCTGAAAAGTTGTTAGTAATGCAGTGTTGAGCAGTTTGTCTAATTAGGAGTAAATAACTGAAGATGTAAGGCAGTCATACCTGTTTTACTGAAGTAAGATCAACTGGTGATTTCTCATCAGGGAGAAGTACTAGTTTCCATTATATACAAAATGAAATGGTAACTTCAAGCCAGCAACACTCAAAGACACCAGTAGTGAATCATAAATTGTAAAAATATTGGCATATACAGGTGGAAAAATAAACATGTGCAGTCCAGATTACATTAGCCAACAAACCACTTATTTCCTTTCTCACCGACTTCTTCAATAAAGCAACATTTCTACATGGCTGTAACAGGAAAATTAGTAATTCGATATTTCTTTATTTAGACAAGCTTTGCTGGCACATGTAAGTCTTTACCAAGTGGGTTATTCTTAATTAGTGATTTTAATCCATGCTTGTTTTATCATTTTTGTACATTTTCCATTAATTTTGGCTATATTGACAGTTTTGAATAAATCTGTCAGTCGAAATAAAATGAAGACACTTTTCTGATGAATATCCAATGACCATGGAGAGTTATTTGCAATCACTTTGTTCTATACTACAGGCTTTTTATGCTGCAAAGCTACAGCATCCCTAGTTTGTAACCAGAAAATCTAATTAATGAATGAACAGGCTATTGTGGCCTGCTCTGTAAGAGTTATTATTGTTACTGCACTTCAGCATGATTATGTTATTTTTAATAGAGTTTTGACCTTTATTAACCAAGTTTTTATATTAAATCATATATCATTCTGCTGAAGTATGGCACACAAGATTCTGGATTATAATGTCCTGAAACAGATTTTATCACAGTTAAACTGATATTATGACTGTTCTCAAAATTATCTGGTGTTCTGAGAAAGAATATGAGGCAGCCAATGAAGTTTTAGCAATCTATGATTTGTGTATGAGGAGTGCAGCAAAGCTGAATATGTAAACCCAACATTCGCCACCTGCTCACTTCTTGCTTAGGGAACAAAAAAATTGGTGTCAAGTATTTAATGCGTAGCCCATTGACAGCAAATCAGTTGCGACAAACTCATTGAACTGAGCTCCCATTGAAATGTCAGGTAACATCAGTAACAAACTACCTTTGGCAAGCAGTCAAGCTCCCCTGTAACTGCCCTCATCTTATTTATATACACTAGTTCTGTGGTTACGTAACTATGGGGACAACTGCAAGGGAGAAAATGGCGAGGTAATATCATAATGCAGTTGATTAATCTGCACACATTCCAGGAACTGTGCTTTCAGACATGTAGGTTTGAATCTAGAGTTAACATTCCGGTAGTTATAATTTGTCATATGATATATATCCCAGAAAACAGGTAAATATTTCCATCATGCCTTAGTTGTAGTAGCTCATACCTAATTGTAGTGCTTTGATAAACAGGTGATTTAAGCCTTAAACTTACGAAGTGCTTGCTGATCAGCAAATTGAAGAGCAATATGTACAGACATACACCTGTGAAGAGAAATGCGCTGAATCAAACCGTATTCGGATTTACTTTCTTGTACTGCACATTTTACTGAAGAAACAAAAATGAGGAAGTTATTGCCTATAACAAACATATCTTAATTGTTTTATGCCATGGAGCATGGCCTTTTAGTTTCCCATGTCTTACACACTAGTAATCTTTAAACTTTATTTGCAGTGGAAGTAGTGATTGGTTTTTGGAATTTTATACAAACAGGGTGATGTTCACTTTCCAAAGTGACCCAGACAACTTGGTAGCTAGTGTTTAGATTTACTAATAACAAGTACGTTTTGGGGTCTTCCTGTGAGTGCTGTTTAATTAGGGGACTTGTTTAAGGCTCAAAATGTGCATGTGAAAATGGAGGAAATCAAACCTGTGAGGAACTTATTGCCTCATCCCTTTCTGCTAGTGCATTTGGACTAGGTTTGATAGATATAGAGTCCTGTGTTTGATCTGATAGATGTTGAAGAAGTACATTTTGCAAGTTTGTAACTACATATTACAAAGCTGTTTTGACTGTGGCCAAGGGATAGGGCAAAGGTCAGGAGGTGTGTGACAGGGCCTTGGGATTTGACTGAAATGAATGTAGCATTTGCCTGTACTTAAATACACTAAGAAAACTAAGAAGCTGTACTGAATTGTTATTTCCCCATTAAAAAGGGCATTGTTAAAATATATTTCTTTTCCTAATGTGTACAAGAAAATCTGATGGACCTCTTTGTTTATTTAATAGTGATTTGCAAAAAATCGATTTCAAGGGCTGTAAAGTGTTTTTTTTTTTTTTTTAGATTCATTTATTGATTGATTTATTCATTCTCAATACCCATTTTCTTTATTTCACACTTGCCTGGGAGTTGCAGTTTTTCTGGCATGTGGTGAGTATAAGTAATCCCAAAGAGGACACCAGTCTTATTTGAAGAAACTCTTAACAAAATGAAGGAGCACTGTGAATGGGAAGGAACAGAGGCTTCTGAGACTCAAAAGGAGGTAATTTGATGTCCTGGACCTGGTTGCCCCTAAAACTGTGGCTTTTCCTCCTGTCTTGGGTACCCTGGCGGATAATTTATTGGAAACCTTCCAGGAACCAGACACCTAGCTTTCTGCTTCTAAGAAACCAGGCAGGATCTATAGGGTCTAAGATTCCCATATGTTTCTCAATACAAAACCTGTACTACACCCAGCAGTTGTATCCATGGATCAAGAGAAAGGATCCCAGTTGTTTCCTGCTCCCAATACTCTCCCAAATGATAAAGAAAGCAGCGTGCTGGATGGATTTGAGAAGATAATTTATGCAGCTGTCACTCTGGCCTTCAAGGCAATTAATTGTTAGACTCACATGACCAAGTTTTAGATGTCTGCCTTAGATTAACAAAGACAAAAGATGGATGAGATGTCTAATGGGGACCTGAAGGCAAATCTGTTAGAGAGCTCATTCAGACAGCCAGTCGGGTGGTGAAATACTCAGTTAAGTGAGTATGCAATTCTGTGGATGTTACATCCATGGTGGCAGATACACATTCACTAATTAGGTTACATGACTTTCTGAGGGCCATCTCTTGCCAGAGGATGTCAAAATGAAGCTCCTCAGTGCACCCTTATGCAAGTATCTTCTCTTTGGGAACCCAGAGAGTGAAATGTTTTCAAAAGAGGGCAGGAAGGGAACACTCATACAAGGTGTTAAACAGCTCCCCCCTCCATGCTAAAGTATGAAAAACATTATCCATCCTATCCAGTTCCTTACAAGCGGAGGGTAAGGGTAAGCTAGAGAAAAGTGAAAAGGGCCAATAATAGGAAAAAATGGCAGGGAGAGAGCAAGACAAAGCATGGGAGACCCTGCAGATCTTCTAGCTCCAGGAAGTGGCCAGTACTTTCTGGACATCTTCTTTCCTCCACTTTCCCTCCCTTCTCCAAAACTCCACCACAGGCCCCTCCCCCACTCTTCCACCCTAAGCAAGATTGCTAGAAAACTGATGGAATGCCTCCCAATGTGGTAAAGAATCACATAGGCGAAATGAGTCTTACATATAAGTCCCCAGGGTTACACATTTCGGTTTATAAAAATTCCAAAGATGGCAATAATCTCCCTTGTTCCAAAAGAACAAAGAAATTCTCCCTTTTATACAAGGCCTTCCAAAAGTAATGCCTGGTTCCATGCTACATAGGAATGGAGCCTTGACTGTGACCTAGGAGACTGGGACTATGACCCATGAGATTAGCAGCCTAGCCACTGGAGTAGCCAGGCAATGAGGTGGAAAAGTGAAAGAAAGTTGCTTGCTCACCTCTCACAGAGAGAATGAGGGGTTTACATACACTCAGAGGCACACAGTGCAGTGTGATTGATCTCCCTGATGGTAACAGGAGAAACTATTACTCATGCTGTGGGGGAGTAGAAGGACTGCTTGAAGTTAATGCCCCTTGCAGAAATAAGGGATGCTCTTCTTGAGCAACCCATTGCATTGTACTCTCAAAGAAGAAAAAGACCTTGTAAAACTAGGGGTAAAGAACTAACCCTGTGAAATATTTAAACAAAGGCTTGTAATCAAGTTGTCCACAGAAAGGGCAAACATTTGAAGACTCATTCTGGATCTCTCAAAATTCAATACATTCCTCAAGGTTTGAAAAGTCAGGATGTCAACCCTCGAAGTCATGCTACTAATCTTGTTTTCTCAGGCCCTGATGACTATCTTTGATCTGAAGGATGCCCACATTCACATTCCTATTAACAGGGACTGCAGGTGCTTCACCAAGCTTGAAGCAGAGTGTTTCCACTGTCAATTTACTTCTTTAATATTTAGTTTGGCTACTTCTCTGATGGCATTTACAATGTCCCTGGTTCCAGTGATTACTTTCTACAGGACCAAAGGCATTCAAATATACGTGTACATGGAAGACTGCCTCATTTAGGCAATCTCCCAAGAGGAAGTGAACAAACACCTTAACTTCACCATAGAATGCTTCCAAAGTCTAGGGTTTTCCATCAACATTCAAAAATCCATTCAGCTTCTTCCAAGACTGTGATGTTTCTGGGTTCATTGTTAGACTCCAATTACAAGAAAGAATTTCTATTACCAGAGAAAATGAAACATCTGGAGAAATATTTCCATGGACTAGCTGGGGGAGAGAAGGTGCCTGACAGGAATTGTCTCAGTGTTCAGTGATATATGGCCTTTGCCATCCAAATGGTACCCTTGGCCAGGTTGTATATGAAGACTCCAGTGGTACCTCAGACCTACATTGAGCTAACACTCCCAGTCATCGGAGGAGATGATTCCCATTATGCCCTGCATATCAAAGGTGATCTAAATGAATCAAGCAAAATGTGGGAGCTCCCTTTATTTGAGAAACCCCAGCTTGACTCTAACAACAGATTCTGCAGAATTAGCTTGGGCAGCATTTATATAGAAGATACAATGATTATGGAATGCAATCCAATGGAAGAAACATATAAATATAAAATAAATGATATTATTGATTCAGGATCTCAAAGCTGATCAACAAATGTGGACAGAGGATGTCTTTCAAGTAATGTTAGACAACACTACTGTCATGTGATATATCAACAAGCAGTAATGGGCATGCTGTAAGTTATCCATGACTGTCTGGCAACCAGTATTACAGTTTTATAAGAATCTTAAGACAGTTTAGATATCCTCTCATCAGAATATAGAGGTGATCAGTTTATTAGGTTGAAGGTAGATGTACAGGAATGGATGTTCCACAGAGATATCTTCTTTCAACTAGTGCATCTGAGGCATTCCAGAACTAGATCTATTTGCATCCTCAGACAACAGGCAGTTAAACAAGTTCTGGTCAAAGACATTCCCCCAATGAGACTTGGGCAGCTGGACAGGTGTCTTCCTGTATACTTTCTCTCTGATACCCCTGACCCCAGAGTGATCTAGACGGTAAGACAAGAAAGGGTAAAGGGTCATTTGATAACACCATTCTGACCCACACAGCATGGTTAGTTCTCCTTCCTCATGGATAAATCTTGTGGAGATATAATACACTGCTACTAACAATGGACTTCATCACTGAGGACAAGAAGGCCCTCATACACTGCAACATGAAAACACTACAGTTCACAGCCCAAATGATTAATCCTATACTTTTTGGGCACCACTACTATGACAAAAGGAGGTAGTGCCAGCACAGCTAGCTGGAATTTTGTAAATAATTATATGTCATTTGTGAATATCATATTGATTTATAAAATATGCTTGTGTACAAATGTATTAGAACTGTAGGTCATACAAGATGCTGGTGTTACAAATGTATTAGAACAGTATGTTATGTGTACATCAAACTGATTTGTACAGACATTTGTGTTGAAAAGGTATTTATAAAGTGCTTGTGTTTGAAATGTATGTACAGCGTGCCTTACTGCAAAGAACATAAATGTACATGGACTATTGTAACTATTTAAATGTATATTTTTTAACAGAGGAAACTGGAGGGTTAACCTCAGTCCAGAAAACCTTAGAAAAATATATGAAATTAAATCACTTTATAGGCTAGGCCATAAAGATGCTATCTCACAGGTTTCAAGACAGCCAGAGACACAAAGTCTATACTTGGAAGCTTTTTGTATAGTCTTTGGAGTGAACTTACTCTCAGGAAGTATGGAGGTATGAATGTGTTTTATTTCTTCCAGCACCTGCCAAAGCTCTGAGCAAAAGCCCTTGTGTGTGTATTTTTACAGGTAGGTGCTAAGTCCTGTCAGCTTCCAGCAATGGGGTTTTAATTGGAAATTAGAAGTTGGATGACCAGAAATTATGTCATTCTGCAAGCTATGCCAGAAGTAATATTTTACATATTATTTTAAGAAGTCTGTTAGTGAGACACAGCATTCTGTATTATGTCTTGGGCCTGACAACAAGAAGAACCACTGACCACATCATCTGCCTTGCTCTAAGTAAGTTATTAGGGTATAGTAACTCTCTTAGATACAGTCAGGAATATAGTGAAGCTTAGTTTAGATATTGTTTTTCTTTATTTGTCTGAGCCTGTCCTTCAATGTTGTTTTAAATATTTCCTGTGATTTTGAACTCTGATGTCACTGTGAATTGATATTTAGTATTGTTATGTTATTTTATTATTTATTATTAAATGTATTAAAACCTTTCATTGTGGCTGATCTTTGTAGAGATATTTAAGTTTTGAGAGTACTTGCATATTTATTTGGTAACAATGTGTGGGCCACTCCTAATAGCCTTGCCCTTGGTCAAACTATCATTTGTATTAATATTAATTTCACTCAGTATATTTGGTACCCTTGGAACAGCCTTAAAATAGCTGGTAGGAGTGTCTGGTGGCAGCCATAACCATATACCTTATAGTTTGGGCAGAAGGGGGCATAGCTAGTTAACCTGTGCTAAGTTTTCCCAGGTGTTTTGTGTGTGTGTGTGTGTGTGTGTGTGTGTGTGTGTGTGTGTGTGTGTGTGTGTGTGTGTGTGTGTGTGTGTGTGTGTGTGTGTGTGTGTGTGTGTGTGTGTGTGTGTGTAAATCAAATCTCAAAGAGTGTGTGTGTCAGCTACCTGGGCAAGGACATGAAGCACTGGTTGGACAGAGAGGGTGCTGAAAGCCTTGGCTTGGACACTCAGCTGAGATCGCAACTCTTTAGCAGTGCCAGTGGGGAGTCTTTTGGGAATCTGGAGAAAGAGGGCGATACCAGCCCTGGACTGACTGTGGTCTCTGTGTGCTCTTCAGGGGAAATTGCACTTGATGCAGACAGCTGAATCTGGAAGTACTAGACTATCAGTCATCCTGTCAGTGAACGTCCCCCACTGCTGCCAGTGGTGAGGATTGAGGCTCCTTGATTACCGGTCCAGTAGAGGGTCATCACAACTACAGATAACATGCTGAGTATTATCATAGAAGTGGAAAAACAATCCACTAGAAAATCTTACCTATCCAAATGGAAGTGGCTTTCCTGAAAATACATTAGAAGGATTCAGGACCGTAACACAGCACCAGTGTCCATGATCTACCAATATCTTAGTGAGGTCTTTCATGCAGGTTTAGCCTACACATCTGTTAAGGTAAATCTTGCACTTCCAGCCATCTCAGCGTGCCTGCCATGAGATCTACCATTAGCTAACCTCCTGTCAGTCAAACATTTCCTAAAAGGTGTTCTGCATTTAAGACCACCACAGAATTGCTCCTCTTTAAGATCCAAATTATGTTCTGAAAAAGCTGATGCAAGCACCTTCTGAGCATACAGTTATGGTACTTACTACATTTCTAACATGGAAAACTGTCTTTGGTAGCAATCACTTCAGCTAGAAGAGTGCCAGAGCTTCAAGCACTGCTGTGCAAAGAAACCTTTTTAGTATTTCACATGGACAGAGTGAGTCTGAGAACAAATCCCTCCAATATGCGAAAGGTAGTAATGGAATTTTCAATAAAGCAGGCTATCCAGCTGCTTGTCTTTTTTTCAGTCCATAAAGCAAGGGAGAACGAATAATGAATTCCATGGATGTTCACAGACAGATTAGGTATTGTTAACATAGACCCAGAGACTTTAAAGATGTTCTGCTCTGGCAGTTGATTGATTCTTTTGTTTCAAGGAGGGAGGGACAGGCAGTGTCAAAAAGCAAACAAACTCTACATGACTAGCACACTGCATTGGTTTCTGTTACTCTTCCCAGGATAAGAACTTGAAGGATAATATTAAGGTTCATAGCACCAGGGGCACATCTATAACTGCACATTTTAAGGAAGTCAACACACAGATCATTTTGGAAGTAACTAGGGTAGGGTAAAAGGCTGGTTGACCCAGTTGTTAGGGCGTATTCTCAGCAGATGATGATGGTGTGGGGGGTGCAGTACCAGCATTGCTTTATGAAGCCACATTGATATTGTCAATGATTATTTTATTATTTAACATTTGTTGACAAGTAAAGTCTGACTAGGACAGAGCCTAATTTCAGCGGAGCCCTGGGGAGAAATGCTCCAGCCGCATGTCTTTGGAATGTGGGAGGAAAACAGAGTACCTGGAGGAAGCTGATGTGAATACAGGGAGGGCATGCAGACTCCACACAGAATGCACCCCAGCTGAGAATCAAACTGGCGAACCTCTTGCTGTGAGGCGACAATGTTAACCGCTGCACCACAGTGCCACCTAATGCCAATACCGCATTTGCAGTCATGTCTGAAGTGTTCAGTGTGTAGTGATTTAAACTACAGCAAGCTGCTTGTTACATTTGCACTAAGCATCTTGCTACAAGTTTCACAGTATTTTCAGAGCAGAAACAATTTTTGTTTAATTCAACTTAATTTAAAAAGTTCTCTCCTCCACTTGTGTTAAGGGGTCACCAATTTGGGGAACTGCAGAGGCTGCAGACAACCTAACTTTGGGTCTGACATCTGTACACTGTTTTTAAAGCATTACATGTTGGATTTCACATCTAAATCAAGAGCAAGATTTGCTTTAGCCATTATACAGGAAATACTACAACCCAATCATTCCATCTAGGCCTCCTCCCTTTCATGCTTAAGTTTTTGGAATCATCCCAGTAATAAAGACAACTGCAGCGGTTATCTACATGAACAACAGCATAATATTAATATTTGAGTTGTATACTGCTTTAATCTAATTTCTCTGTCATCAACCCCTCTTTATCCTTCTACAATGTGCATCCTGGAATAGGTGGGGGGATTGTATCATTAATTTCCTTCTTGGTTTCATGGCCTTGGATCTCTTAAGGTCTGAATAGATGTTGGAGACTCCTATTTCTCTCTAGGTCTCATTTTGGAGGAGGTTATCCCTCCATATTTCCTCTGGTCTTCTGTGGTGATATACATATATAGCTTTCAGAACCATGATCTGAGGAAAGCACTAATACAGGGGTCTATACTAGAAGCTCGAGCGGTTAAAAGAGCAAACGTTCTTTGATCGAGCTGTAAATATCGAAGGTACTAAAGAGCGAAAGACATAGAACAGTGATTTTTTTCCCCCAGGGAAAAAATTGCTGCTCTGCCAAAAAAAAAACACAACATAAAGTGGGGGGGGGGGCTTTGCCACCACACCCCCAATGTGGGGGGCTCTGCCCCCCAAACCCCCCTACTTAATTATACCAATTCCAAGATCACACCACAGTGGAGGAAATGGCAAACTCCCCAAAACAGCCCAGTGATTTTTTTTCTCTGGGAAAAAAAAATCACTGCTCTGTCCCTTCGCTATTTAGTGCCTTCGATATTAATAACTCGATCAAAGAGCATTCGCTCTTTTAACCTTTTGACTTCTGATATAGACCCCTAATATAGTACAGATGAACATTTGCTTTATACTGGTAGCATCCTGACATCCTGGCATTACAGGTGGGAGATCATATCCCATGCCTGCAGAGAGAAGGGTTCTGAGCTTTTGATGTGGGTCCAGATATCTGGTAATCAACAACAGAAGTCATGGTAGTCAGGATCAGTGCAACAGTGATCTATTCAAATATCTATTGTTATGATAATTTAGTAAAAAGTACAAGAAAGACCTTGCAAAGCTGCAGTCCTTCCTATTTAATTGCTTAAACCTCCTGCACCAAGGGCCCATGACCCAACTTTTTAATGAGCAATGCCAAAAAAATGGCCTCTGTATATCTCCTACCTTCACTACTATATGCTTTCCCAATCTACACAAACCTACAGCAATTTGTACTAATAAAAATTGAACAATACTATAACAAGACAGATAAATTTGCCACTAACCAATCTGTAAAATACCACTACTGCATAACCTTTAAACAATTAGGCTGGCTAGAACTTCTCCACTATCCCTCTCTCACTCAGTTAGCAAATATTCATAATGTAATCTACAAACCACAAAACTGTCCTGCATTGCAAGCTTTAGCGGAACCTTACATCAGAATCACTGCGAGTCACAGGCAAATCCCTGTTAACCATAAGTAAAACCCACAAATTTGCTGGTCTGCCCTGTACTACAAACAAACTGTAGAACTACAATAAAAAACAAAAAATGTCTAGAAGGTACAAGCAAGAATTTAATGTTACAGTAAGTGCTTTCATTGAACAGTCTGAAAAAGTGGGTTTATTTGTACCCACGAAAGCAATTACTGTAACATTAAATTCTTGCTTGTACCTTCTAGCCTTGGCTATTTTTTGTTTTTTATTGTGGCCTGCCCTGTACACAAATTATTTCTCCAAAAATTGGAATTCTATCTCTACCAACATCAGACAACAAACCGACCTATTCAGATTAAAAAAACTTGCTAAAACTGTACTTTAAAAACATTTGGCTCTGCTCTTGCACCTCCCCAGGCTAGACTATCTCAACCCTTACACACCTTAATTACACCTATATACCCGAACTAAGCAAATTCTCGATATAAATCTCTTACTGTCACCTTCTTCTTCTACTTCTTTACCCTTCTCCTAACTCTACTCACTCCCGTGACAATTTTTTCCATCCAGCACAATTCTATCTTGTACCCACAATTTTCTACATCTACTTCACCCTCACTACAACTTTCTTTATCTCTGTTTCAGCTAACAAATATACATACTGCTTACATATTCCTCACCTCCTCTTTGCTTTATACTTCTATTTCCCATACCTCCTGTCTCATATTTCTGCTGTCCATAAATGTAAAATTGTAAATTACATTTTAAACCTCATTTTATATGCAAATTTGTGAAGTACTAATATGTGATGGCTCTATCTTTTAATTATTGCAGATTTTCTCTAGTATATTGACTTTTCAGTTATTGTATGCCCATACTGTAATTTTAGGAGTTACATTTTTCTCTACTGCCCATTTTGCAACTGGAGCTTTTCTATCCAGGCCCCCTCTGCAAAGGGACTTTCACAGCCCAGTTGGACTACCCTCTTCAACAAAACAATAAATAAATAAAATATATGCAAATGATCCTTGAGGACATACCATTGTTTGAGCTACATTCAGACCAATAAAGACAAACCCCACTTGCTATAGATAGTCTATGTTTTGCCTTTCTTCTGAATTCGTCAGCCCAGCATAAGTGGATTCTTTGGGCATACTTTAGATACACAGAGTTTAAAAACCAAGCCTGATATCCATAACATTAGGGTACCTGCAAAATATCCCAAATAACATCCAAATTATTTAGTAAAAACCCAACAAAGCTGGAGTCTTCATTGTGTAATACCTTAAACCTTCTGCATTGGTTTGTCTGCATGACCTTTCTCCCTTTGGTTTGGCTATTACAGTAAGTTCCTATACAACTGTTCTGCTCTTGAAACATAAAAGTATCTCAGCTGGAAAAACAGATTTTTGAAGACAGACAGACTAGTTGGCAGATGTAAATAGCACTTTACAATACACTTAAATGAATAATACAGACAACTTAATGATTCAAATGTTACCATCAGAAAAAAATACATAATTATTTACTTAACAGCTATGCAGCATTAATTAGAATTCCGAAGCAGCTTGAAAAAGGAAAATGGGAAGTGTATTTATTTTTATACTGTTTTTATTTCACACGTAATCCTCTATAAAAAAATAACTGAAAAAATACAAAACTATGGCCACACAGGTTCTGCTAGCCTTTTACCCAAGTTCTTCAGAACCTGTGACATTCATTACAGAACCAAAGCGGCGTATTATTATTAATAGTTCCTTAAAATCTACTGTGCTCCCTGATTTGTGGAAGCTGGCCAATACTACTGTGTTTCATCATTTAACACAAGCTTTTCTTTGTATTTCTGCTTCTGTGCCTTATCTGAGTCATGACAGAAAATTTTTTTGGACAATTTTACTAATCCGGTTATCAAATGTAAAATAAATAAATAAATACATAAATAAATTATGCATGTACCAAAGTCAGTTCTGAAGGACAAGGTTGAGTCAACAGATCAGTCTCATTCTTTTTCCATTCAAAAAACCTTTATGGGAAGTTATATCTAGGCAGATGAAGTGTAACACTGAAACATTTAGAGTATACTTGTAACCCTAATACCATTTTAAGAGTATCAGACATCTGTGAATTGACAAATTAATTTAGCTGAGTCTGGCCAAATCATTTTGATTCAGTTCAGTGTGGTACATTGCAAAAGAAACTGACTCAGTCTGGCCCTTAGAATACAGAACTCAAGGCCAAGGATGAACACAGGATAGCAGCAGATTTCTTCAGCTCCACCAATTTCATTACACTGACAGGAATTAATTACTTAAAAAATTAATTTTTGAAGTAATTTTCTTTCTAAATATGTTTGTTTTATATTGTTCTTGAACTATATCTAAAAAAGAAAGGAAATCTTAACAATATTCCTGTCAGAAATCACTTTGGAAATTTTTCTGTCAGTTTATCAGTCTGAAATGAGTTCCAGTAAGACAAATTCTCAAGACTCCAGCATCAAGAAAGAGCTTCAGTCTCTGATAATTATAATCCAGCAACTTACTGCTAAGATGGATAAAATGGATACTAAAATAGACACCTTCATAGAAAAAACTACAAAACAAATAGACTTGTTACATATAGATCTGCAACAACAGAAGATCCAGATGACAGGCATAGAAGAAGCTGTGAATGACATGGAAAATAGAATACAAGAAGAGGAAATCAACATTGAGTTTCTCCTGAAACAAAATACACATTTACAAACAAAGCTGGATGACCTGGAAAATAGATCTAGGCGCAATAACATTAGGATTTTTGGACTGCCAGAAAATATTGAAGGTAACAATATTACTTCTTTTTAACAACATGGCTCCCTAAAACTTTAGACTTACCAGAAGCATTCTCTTTTGGTATCGAAAGAGCACATAGATCTATAGCTAATACTAACTCTAACAAAAACTATCCTAGATCAGTTATAGTTAGATTTCTATCATCTTTGATAAAGAGATGGTTCTTAAATCTGCTTGGGCTAAAGCTCCTGTTAAGATTAATGAGACAACTGTGCGTTTTGACAATGACTATTCTTCCATGGTAATAGCTAAAAGAAAAGTTTTTCTGCCACTAATAAGGGAGCTTAAAAAAGCACAATTTAAAACATACCTTCTGTTTCCTGCCAAGCTTAAAATCTTCCTTCCTGATGGTCCTAAAATTTTCGATGACTTAGACTCTGCTTTACTGTTTATCAAAAAAAATAAGATTTTGGATAAAATAGAAGAAATGGAATGGGCTAGTCCTTCATTAAAGAGACTGGCAACTGAAACTTCGTGGAAGACTTCAGAGAAGAAGAAGAGACTAAAAAACAAATGATTTGTTCTATGTTTTTTTTCTCTCATCATTTTATTTCATTATTAATCTTTTTAAATATAGTTCCTGCATTTCCAAGAAGCCACAAATATTTTGAAAAAGATTTAATCAAAGTTATTCTCTGTGTGCAAAGAAATGTTTTGTTTCATAACTAGTCAAAATATCTGGAGATTTAATGGCAAGCTGTGATTCAACTTGTTTCTCTTTCTGAAAAGGAGAAGTAAGGTCAGTAATTTGATACATTTTTTTCTTTATCTTTTTTTTTTTTTTTCTTCTCCTTTTCTTCTTTTCTTTGTTTAAACAATGGCATTCTATTTAGATTATGTAGTGGGTAAAGGGTGGGGGAGGGCAGGGAGAGAAGAGTAATGAAAATATGATTAATAGAATAATAACATATTTATTCCTTGTAAAAAGTTTATATGTTCTTCAAATGCTATTCCTAATTATACTTTCTTGATTATACTGCTTATGCTTGTTTGTAAATAATCTGTCATGCTTTAACTAATAATAATTAGAACTAAATAATAGTAAATAATATGTTTTATTTTTAACTCTATTAATATAAACAGTAAGTAGTATTCCATTGTATATACTTCTTATAGCTTTCTCTTACATTTTTTTTATTTCTGCCTTACACTCTTTTACTTTCTACTCTCTTTTTCTTTTCTTTATTAATATATAGAAATACTTTTGATCATATAGACACAGTAAATAATAAGATTTGCATAAAAATTGAGTTGGGACAAAAATATTGAGTTTTATTACTTATTAATAATTTTGGGCTTAATTTCATTTACATAGAGGCTGTAATAACCTGTAAAATACATTGTGAAGGTTTTGTCATGTTTAGATGCATTTACACTGCTAAATGAATGTTTGTCACTAGTTTTTAATAAGTTTCCCGCCAAAATGTTAAGAGAGACAATCTGGGATGTGGGCCGTCTCATGCACAATGTCCATGAGCTACTTCAAAAGCTTCAACTCTCAGAATTCTCACAGAGAAGCTGAAAGCTGCCAGTCTCACCTTTGACCTAGATATCACACTGACACATCACAGATTCAGGAATGTCACTCTACCAGGAAATAGAAATGATACAAATGTGACTATGTGAAGGAAAATGAACTCTTTAACATCTAAATGTGAGTTATTTTATATAATTACTTAAATATCTATGTTATAATTCATAAAATATGTCAGTTATAATGAGTTTAAATGATACAGTTTCTTGTAGTAAGTAAATGTCTTATTTTAGAAGGCATAGAAAATGAAACATTTATTCAAGTGTTTTTGAAAATCTACTTAACAGCAGCTTAATAATCTGTGTTAAAAACTTATGTTCCAAACATATACATTACTATAACTCATTTAATTCATCTGATTGACAAGCATAAATAATTTTATAACTCTATTCTGGAAGAAATTGTCATGTGATATATTTTAAAGCAGTAGTATAGCATGGTTGTAAAATCTGGTTACTAAAATGTATTTGCTGTGCATTATTTTGTATAAAGCAGACAGATTTATTGTAGGGACAGCAAGTAAGATAGTGCTCGGCAAGGACACAACTCAGTGAGATCAGATATATATATATATATATATATATATATATATATGTGTGTGTGTGTGTGTGTGTGTGTGTGTGTGTGTATGCATATATATATATATATATATATATATATATATATATATATATATATGTATATGTGTGTGTGTGTGTGTGTGTGTATGTATATATATATATATATATATATATATGTGTGTGTGTGTGTGTGTGTGTGTGTGTGTGTGTGTGTGTGTGTGTGTGTGTGTGTGTGTGTGTGTGTGTGTGTGTGTGTGTGTGTGTGTGTGTATATATATATATATATATATATATATATGTGTGTGTGTGTGTGTGTGTGTGTGTGTGTGTGTATGTATATATATATATATGTGTGTGTGTGTGTGTATGTATATATGTATATAAGTGTTTCTGAGAATCTGTATAACTATGCAGTATGATTTATAACAATTTCTATGAATACAATATTTTATTCTATTGACAACAATGAGTTTGAGTAAATGCTCATATACAAGCAATTCAAGGTTTTTTTTGGAAACTGTTAATTGCATTTACATGACAGAAAATAGATGCATCTTAATATATGTAATGTCTGAATCATATTAGCCAAAGTTTTTGATTTAAATGAATGTTAGAACTTATTTTTCTCTTCTCTTGTTTTCTAACATCAAGATTATTTGAATGCTATTTGAATACAAGTGTTTTATATTACATGGATGTATATAGTAGTATGAACAGTTTAAAAAAAAAGTTTATTTTAGTTTATATGATGCTGTTTTACCAAATGTGTAGTCTTGTCTTGCTAGATAATTGAATTGAAAACTGTTAACCTCAGTTAAATATAACTAGTATTAAATTGATAAGGTGGTAGCTGAGGTACTGCTGCTTAGGGTAGGGGGTTAACTTGAGTGGTAAATACTACTCTAAGTTGGAGTTTATAACTCCAGGCTGGATGCAAGGTTTAATCCTTACATTATTTTCACTTATTCATTGTTATTTGTATATAGTTTTGACATCCACAATATATTTTGTACATTCATTGTCACTACAAACAAAATTGAATCCTATATGAAATCCCATAAGAGATTCAATAAATACAGCTATATTTAAAGGTACACCTAAAGGAGGAGATGTAACATTACTTATCTTGTTATTTGTTATTTTGATCATAAGATTCTTAAGTTTTAAAAATGCCAAATGACATCTTTAAAAGGAATTTCTTTAAACATTAATGGATTGAATAATCCATATAAAAGGGCAAGCCTAATACGATACATTAATTTACATAAGGCCAACTTAGTCTTCCTGCAAGAAACCCATCTCTTGAAAAAAGATATTGATAAACTAGCCACAAACAAATATACAGTATTGGTTAGTTCAGAGCACACTCAGAAAAAAGAGGAGTGGCTATTTTATGGAATAAAAGTATGCCCATTCCTAAAACCATTAAGTCTTATCAGGATGACAAAGGAATGTTTTGTATGGTTACAATACAAATTAATGGGAAGACTTACACTTTAATTAATGTATATTGGATACCTGGAATTGGTATTAATACAGTGAAACATCATCTTGATAAGATCATATCATTCTCTATAGGAGATATTATTTTAGCTGGTGACTTTAATTGTATACTACATGAAAGTGATACTACCACTATAGGAAAAGAAGAATTACATCTAATGCAAAACATTTAAATGATTTTGCTAATTCTTATCATATGAATGATATTAATAATCAGATAGATTCAAATTCATTACCATACACCTTTTTTCTAACAGATACAAAACTTATTCAAAAATAGATAGGGTCTTTATTTCTAACCAGATGGTAACAGATTAAATTAATTCCAAAATCATTTCATGTCCTATATCTGATCATAATTTAATTGTTTTTGAATTCATGATAAAAATACTCATAATGTTCAGATCAAAAGGATACCAGCATACTTAACTCAACTAAAAGACTATAAAGAATATATACTTTCAGAAGTAAAACATTTTTAGACATAAATAATACTCCTGAAGTCTCCATTGTTTATGTTTGGGATGCCTTAAAATCATATCTATATGGACAAAGTATCAGATGGTATAATAATAAAAGGAAATCTTGGGATAAGGAATTGTTAGATATTCAAAGTAAATTAGACTCTTATAAACATAATAATAAAGAAAATATTATGGACAAGAAAGTTATTGAAGAAATAAACAAACTAAATGAGAAATACAAAGAAATTTTAACTCATACAGTTAAAATAACTTTAGAGAATACAAGTTTTGTCTTATTCAATAAGCCCCAAATACTTACATAGACTTAAAAATAAAACAAAAAGGTTGAATAAACAAAACCATATCAAAGAAATCTTTTCTCTAAGGAAAAAGAAGAATGTTTCTAGTATACCAAAAATACTAGATGAATTTAGAAATCACTTTCACAAAATTAACCATAATAACATTAACATGGAACCTAAAGATAAAATAAAGGAGTTTATAACCACAAACATGAATAAAAAGCTTAATAAACAACAGATTAAACTATTGGACACGAGTATTTCATATACAGAAGTTATTACACAAATAAATAAGCTTAAATCAAACAAAGCACCGGGTAATGATGGTATTATACCAGAGATATATAAAATCCTTTCTAAAAGTACATATTCATTAATACATAAGGTTTTATTTTGGCCCAAACTGAGTTAATAACCCCCCATCTTGGCAATATACATTTATTTCGCCAATTTTAAAACCTAATAAAGATCCAACTAGATGTTTTTCATATCGGCCCATCTCATTACTTAATGTTGATTATAAAATGTTTATGAGTATTTTTGCTGATAGATTGAAGACAATCATTCCGGCATTATAGATATAGATCAGACAGGCTTCATTGTAAATAGAAATACTTTTGATAATATAAGAAGAACTTTAACATTAATAGATTTTGCAAATAGGAAAAAGAAAGATTTAACACTTATTAGTCTTGATATAAGTTCAGCATTTGATTCAGTAAGTTGGGACTATCTGTTTACCTTAATGAAGTGCACAAACTTCTCAGATGCATTTGTAAATCTAATTGAACATTTATACAAAGGAACATTGGCTTATATTAAGGTAGGAACTTATGTTTCACAAAAATACCCATTTTTAAAGGTACAAAACAAGGATGTCCACTTTCTCCACTATTATTCACTTTAGTAATGGAGCCTTGGGCTAATTTGATCAGAAACAGTACTGACATAGAGGGTTTTGAAATAGATGAAAATACAACATCCAAAATTCAACTTTTTGCAGATGATGTTCTAATTACATCAGCAGGATCTAATTCTTCTATGCAGTCTCTATTTGATAACATGATGAATTTTAAAAGTATTTCTGGTTTAATATTCAATGAAGAAAAAACTAAAATACTACCTATATATACACAAAAAAATATTCTCATTAGTGATTTTACTAAATATGTACCCAGTTCAGGTCAGATAACTTATTTAGGTATAATACTATCTAAAGATATTAAATCTATTATATATAATAATTATAATACCTGTTTTCTTAATATACAAAATCTTTTTAATACCTGGAATAATATGTTTTTACTATGGAGGAGAGACTTACACTTATTAAAATGATAATATTCCCCAAGATTTTATACTTAATACAATCAATAATACTTCCACCTACAAAAATAATTATCAAGAAACTGAATACACTAATGTTAAATTTCCTATGGGCACCTAATAGACCTAGGATTGCATTAAAGAAACATACTAATAGCTGGTCTCAAGGGGTATTTCTTTTCCAGACTTTAATTTATATACTATCTCTTCTATTGTAAAAGTTATTACTTTATTAATAGATCAGTCATATGTCACAAAATGGAAAGATTATTGGGAGCTAATTAGTATGCACTTCATGAAAATCTCCTTAACACATAAAAATATGATTGTAAATAACTCCATGTTATGGTTACTAAAGGAATTTTGTACTTCACCTATTACACCTAACATATGGTTTGTTACCCATTAAATATTATTATTAGTTATCGTAACTTTATATTCATGCACCCTAAGTATAGGGAATGGAATTTTATTGTATTCCCTATAATGTATACTCAGGGTATGCTTTTGTCATCTACTTCTGAAGGAACTCATTTAGCTATAGATAATGATCTAAAGTACTGGTATCAGTTGATATCTGATAATAAAGTTAAAAATCTAGATTTCTTAAAACAAGAATTTGATCTAAGAGAAACTTGCTGGTTAGAGGTTCAGACCTTTAGACAACATCTCATTAATAAAATAGATCTAATGTCTATAACAGTTAAAGAATCTATTCCAACACTGATTGATTACTTGATATTAAATTTACAACATAAAGTTTCTGATAAAGGTAAACTTTCATACATACATAAAATTATCAGACAAGAAACTTTTTAAAGTGTAGATTCATACTGGAATTATTTCACTTCTATTAATGGGGACCCACCAAATCAACAAGATAAACAATATATTTTGGAATCTGCTTATAGAACTACGTCTTCCATTGTCTGGAGACTTTATACATGGAATTTTTTACATAGATCTTTTTATACACCTTTGATGATGAATAAAATAAATAATAAAGATAATTTATGTAAGAGATGTAATGTAGAAATTAATGCTGACTGGGCTCATATGTTTTATGACTGTATAAAATTGAAAGAATACTGGAAGTCAATTAATGAATTTTTGCAGGCTCTTTTTACAGATAATTTCATTATTTCTAAATCTCTTATATTATTCAACACACCTGTACCTCAAAGTGTTAAAAAGGTTAAGCTTCCCTTGTTATGGTCTATTCTAGCAGTGGCTAGGAAAATAATAACTAGAAATTGGATTTCAGATACACCTCCTTCGTTCAATGAATTTAAAAATGTTATGAATATAGTGTGCCATATGGAAATAAACACAATTAGGACAAGAACAAATAGAAAAACATCTTATTATATTGTATGGGATAATTTACAAAATTTGTTAAAAAAAATTTGAATTTCAATAGCATGGTATTTTAGTTTAATTAATTGATCTGATTGTAGCGGATGTCTTTGTAAATACTTTAGTTGTTTTGTTGAATATTATAATAATACCTATTTTTAATTACTTGTATAAAATTGTTATGATATTTCTCTTATATGTTAAAACAATAAACCTGTTTTGAAAAAAAAAAGAATACAGAACTCAAATGGTTTTCATGTTACATGAGAGAGAGATAATTTAGAGTTCTAAATGGCCAGACACATTCCAATTAAAAAACAGTAAGTAAAAGGGTTTTACAGATCTCTATTTTTGCCCCCTTCTTTTTTCACCATTTGTAAACTGACCATCATTTTACTTTGAAACAATCTAGAAGTATAATGCAGTTGACATACTGTTTTGGTTTTCGCATAGTCATCCCAGTAAAATCAATGGCAGCCTTACCAGATAATTGGCATATGAGTACAATAATCTACAAGTGGTGGGGCTGAAAGTGAACCTAAAGTGAACCTAGAGAAAAACAAGTGTATGCAGTTTGTGGAATGCATAACAGATTTGGGCAATTTACAATGCAATTTACGGGTAGATTGGCCTGGAGGAAACAAACCTGAAAGTGATACAGACTTTAAAATACCTTGCTTAGACCAAGCGTCTACCTTCTCTCAGCATATAGACAAATCAATAAATAAAATCAACAGATTTCTCAAACTATTGAGTAGAAGTGGCATTGAAGAGAAAGGGGTTAAGTTCCCCATGCTAAGATATATTTTACCAATAATATTAGACACATCAGATAAGCAGTGAAATAAGCTACAAAAAGTTCATATACAATTTGTAGGTTTATCAGTGAGACCTTAGTCCAGTGACAGCATTGGAATACCCCAATTGAACCATATTGTTCTCTACAAGACTTTCAACCAAACAACAAACTGGTGTACTTATTTACAAACTGATTTACTTAGCGCATAGCCAGCAAGTACATAGCCTGCTCCCATTAAGAATACAACCCAGGAAATTTAAATCTACTCAGTCTGGGGCAAACAATTTACTTAGTCCTCAACACTGATTACTCTGTACATCCAAAACTTTCTGAAATCAGTAGCCAGGGCTATGAAACTCTGTGCAACAGAATCTAAAATTGGAGCACATATTTATATGAAATAAATAAAAAAAATTATAACTGTAGCCATTTTATGTGCCCAGGTGCTGTTATATAAAGTTATTTTCCCTTAATTATCAATCTCCTTCCAGATAGGCCGAGTTTTTGGTCACTGTGTACATAATAGTAACTATTCCTATTTTTTCTCAGTATTATTTGTAGTAATATGCATCATTTAGAAGGGAAAGTTAAAACTAATACCAGGAAGCACCTAACTTGCAAACAAACAAACAAACAAAAAACAAAAAAAACAGTAAATACAAAATACAGTTGAAAGAGATAATTTAAATAAGCATTTTACAGGGGTCAGGCCCCTCTACACTCCCATATAGGGCGCACAGGCCCTCATATCCCTGCCACTGGCATATATATCAAGTCTGAAATCACACTCTGTCTTAGAGAAAAGGTCAATATTTTTATGTTAGTGAAATTAAAAGAATCTCCTGTTCCCCAACACACTGTAGTCCAAATCTGTTAATAATTTTAAAATAAATGTATGGCAGTGGTATGCAATGGAACAATGAGCCATGAGACAAAAAAAAAACAAGTAAATGCATTTAGAAGATATCACCTTGAGCAGCATACACTAGAGTTAATGAGAAAAATCCAGCTGTTACTCTTCTGGAATCATGTTAATAGCATAATAGGCTGCACTAACCTTTATGAGCCCCATCACAAAGACTCCATCAAAACACTATCAGGATACATCACTCCCACACACATCCTTAAAAAAATTCAACTCTCTTCCCATAAACACCTCAAACTTCCAACCATCTGTCTCTCCACTAACTCTACTCACATCTGATGCTCCTCCCTTCAGCTCCAAAAATAACTATCCAAGACATTGCTAAACAATTAGATAGCATTCACTCAGACACTCTCCCTGGAAATGAAGGGCTCTTCCCTGGTTTATATTACTGTGTAAATAATGCATTCTACTCATTCTAAAACATCTATCCAATCTATGTATTGCTAACAATGTCATGCCCGTCAATGGAAATAACCAGAGTCTGATAAATTCCCAAAACCTCAAAGGCAAATGCAGATAATGAATATAAACCCATCTCCATCCTCCCTACCCTCAACAAACCTTTTGCAAAAATAGTTTATATTCAGCAAACCACTCACCTAAACTTTACACAATAATAGCCCATCAATAGCATGGGTGTTGGACTGGCCACAGCACAATGATAACCCTTCACACACTTACCAATGGACAAAGGCCTTCAACTCAGGCAGCCACTTCCTCCTTATTGATTTCCTAATCTCAATAAGTATTAGCCCAGAAGTTGCTCTGTGGTTTAAGGACCTATTTTCCCAGATCCTTCAAAGTATAAATTAGCTAAACCTCCTCCCCCTCCATCAGCCATTATCAAAGGAGTCTCACAAGGCAACAACTTCCCTACTAATACCAACCCACTTCCTATTATTCTATATACATATGACATGGTCATCTGCAGATCTGACCAATCCCCTTCAGTCATAAAACAACTAGAATAAGACCTCAGTATACTAGATAATTGGTTGGTTACAAGCAACTCAAGATGTAACACCAAAAAGACCAAAAATATTCTGTTTGGTACTCCTCAAAACCTCTTGAAATACTCCTCAAACTGGGCCACATACTCTGGCAAAACAACCACCTTGAATCTATCCCACATTACAGATACCTTGGCATGTGGCTAAACCCCACACTTAACTTCCAGCAACATACTCAAATGGCAAAATCTAAACTTCATAAACTTCTCTTTAGGGCAAGGAAATTATCCCATGGTGTGGTGTCAGTTTGGAACATTTGTTCCTATTAGGAGGGTAAAACTTCAATATTTGAAGATGTACATACTTTTGTGCATTATTATTAAGTTAATAGGTTTTAGGGGAGTATTGGGTGTGTGTGCATGTATATTTTAGTTTGAGTGCTTTCAATATAACAAAATGTTCTGTAAGATGTGGCATAAGCTCAAATGGAGATGACAAGAAACAACTGTATAAAAGATTAACTTGCCAAACAGTGCATGCATGTAACACAAACTATGAAATTAGACATTTAACAAAAAATCTATTATACATAAAAGGTGGGAATAATAATCTCTCAAGAATATGATACTTTCTATAATGTCTTTAAATGTTAATGGTCTAACAGATAAATGCAAAAAAGAAAGAGTAGTGAACTATATTAAAAAATGTAAAACGCAAATAGCTATGCTACAGGAGACACACTTGGAAAGAAGTGAAGGTACTTATGTATTATCGCAACCAGATTTTTGTGATCATAACAGTTGCTTCCCAATGTTTAAATGTAAGTGTTAATACCGCTCAATCTCATAGAACAAAAAATCTGGGGGGGGCTAAAAATAGGGACAGATTTTTAACATTGTTCTTATAAATTTTGAAAGTTGCTAGAATAACAGATTTTCTATTACCATGCATTTTTCTGAAGGATATGAAGTATAAAACTTAAATGTCTTCATTATTTAGTGACTTCAGTCTTTAGCGATTTGCCAGAAACCCACAAATTTTATGAGGAACAGAACAAAAATATAAGGCAAAAGTCTAAACATTTTATGAACATAGTCTGAAATATGGGCCGAAAAATATTAACTGAGGTGATCATTGAATTAAGAGCTTTTGCAGCAGCTAAATAGAGAAAAGAGTAGGACATTATTTACTGCATGAGTGTTTAGTTCTGATTTGATCTGTGTTAACATGAGTAGGAAAGTGGAGAAGGTTAGGGATGACAGAAGGAAGGTTGATAGAGGAGGAAGAAGAATTCTTAGATGCTGTGGCTGAGTTAACAGCAGACAGCTCTGGTTACTTTGCAAGTGAAACAGCAATAGAAAATACATACAGTTGTTACCTATAAGATTGTGACATACTGCATTAAAATGTACTTATGAATGGCCAACTGGATACAGGGTAATGTCTAGCATAATTTAAATAGAAAGGTACTTTATGTGCTTTTATATCCATGGCAGATGCACATTTGGACTATTTTGTTGTTTTGTAAAATTATATGCTTCCTTGTGCTCATTTGCTGAGGTTTGGCTAGGGAAAGAGCAGGACTGCAATGGGGCTGTTACTTGGACATCAGTATATATGGGTGGGAACAGATCAAGATGGTTATGGGGCATAATGTGGTAGTATCCTGGAAACTGTGAGCACAAATCTGAAAATCCTGACTACACCCCTGATTAGGAGAATATATGAGGGATTAGAGGTGAAAATTAAAGTGTGTGGGGTTCTCTCTAATAATCTCTGCTTGAGCAGAGGAGCCAGGCAGGGATGTCTTCTCTCCCCTTTGTTATTTGCATTAAATTTAGAACCATTGGCAAAGAAAATAAGGGACCCAGAAATTCAATGATATAATTGGTATGTTAGTTAAGAAAAGCTGGCTGTATTTGCAGATGACATTATTTTGTACATGACAAAACCAGAAAGGGACAATGCAGTGATACGGAACATAATGAGACAGTTTCAAATCATTCGGGGATACAAAATTATTGAAGCTAAAACAAAGGCAATACAGGTGATAAATGATGTACCCACATACAAATTGGTTCAGCAATATCCATACTTATGGGGACATGATAAAATGAAGTGTTTAGGAGTATGGATTACAAATTATTCTGGTGTGGCAGTTAAGGATATGAAGGAAGAGACTAAACAAAAGATAATACAAAAACTGAGAAAATGGAAGCTCTGTTATATGGATATTGATAGCAACATACAAGCAGTTAAAATGTTTTTAGTCCCTTTAGCCTCATACACAGGTCAAGCATATTTTTATTAACCAGAGGAGAAATTGTGGATAGCAATTAATAAAGAGCTGAAGGATTTTATCTGGGAGAGGAAGACGGCAAAAGTCATGTGGGATAACTTTATTCTTTCAATAGAACAGGGCAAATTGGGTTTACCCGATTTGAAGAAGTATTTCAGAGCAACACAGTTAAGGGTCCTATATAAGGATAATAACAATAATCATACAGAATATTATATTCATAAAGTAGCAGAAAATATTTTAAGAACTAAGCCAACATGGGATTGGAGAAAGGAGATTCTGCCAATAGGGATGACTGCAATTAGGGATACGATAATAGGCAAGTGGGGGCTGGGATTTATTGGAGAAAACTGGCAAAGGAACCAAGGTATTGTGAGCAAATAACTAAACAGGAAAAGATAATAGAATGGGAAGATGCCAAGAACTTATTTGGACTGCAGGTTAGAGACTGCCTTCCCTATCAAGGATTGATATCAGAGTATAGGCAAAGAGAAAGAAATAGGTTCTAAATGAAAGACCAGTACTGGTAGAGTTTTTAGTTGAATATAGAACAGAAGTTGCCATTAAGGAAGGAATAATTAGCCGAGCATATAAAATATTTCGTGATAACTATAAGTATCAATCAGAGGAGGTTAGAAAGGACAGGGAAGAGAGTGATTGGATAAGCAATTCTCAAAGAAACAATGGGGGATTTATCTATGTTTCCCAAATATGCAACAAAGTCTAGAAAATTTAGGATCTTTGCTTGGAAGTGTTTACATAGGTATTTTTATACCCGAAGTGCACACAAATGTTGGAGGTGTGATCGGGAAGAAAGAGGTAACTGGGAACATATTTTCTGGGAGTGTAATGAGTTGGCAGACATTAAAGAGTCCCTGCAGACTGTTCTGTCAGAGATGTTGGGTGAGCAAATTGGTGTAACTAAGAAAATGACTTTTTGAGCTATGATACAGAATCAGAATTGCCTAGACATAATAAGACCTTGCTGAGTCTAATTATCATGGCTGCTAAAAAAGCAATTACTAGAAAATGGAAATCAAAGTCTAAACCAACTTTACTAGAAATAGAGAAGATAGTAACAGAGATAAAATAACTGGAACTGAGATCTTTAGAAAAGGGTAGGAGCAAATTACATATGAAAAATGGGAATTGTGGGATCAATACATGCAGAGGAGGTATGAGGTTTAAAAGAAGGCAAGAACAAAATGAGCTATGTAGTGACTGACTGATAATGACCGGATATGTTATATTATATGTGTAATTTTTTTTCAATATTATAAGTGATGTATAATGTTTGCAGCTACAGTTATATCGGCATGGTTTGTAATGCATAATGTTTGCAAATGAGATTGTGTCGGTATGGTTTATTTTCATTTGTATAAATGTAAGATTGCCTACATCACACATAATAATTTAAGAAAGATGTTTCTTGTTTCAAAAAAAAAAAAGTTATCCCACTTTCGCAACCCTGCAGCCAGGGATACCAACAGTAAAGAAGTTCTGCCCTCGGCTAGAATACACCCTACCTCTTACTACAACCGATTACAAAAAGAAATAACCTTTTATTCTGCTTCTAACAACATCTACAGATTCATAACACTCTCCCCTAGACAAGAACACTGCTGCTTCACTTCGTCTAAAGCCATGGCTAACCATACCTCAATGAAGTATCCTCCGGCTGTGCTCTCTCTCTCTCTCTTGTTTAAACTTATTATATAGCAAAGCTTCCATTTTCTAGCACAAAGAATCTCAGAAAACTCATTGCCTCCATATACACTTAGGTAGGTTCATAGGTAGGTACTAGGCTATCGGCCCCTGGGGCCTATACAAGCCCAGTCAAAAAGGTACCCTGGCTTTTGCCACCCAAGAAAATTATTTTCCTGTGCCACTGTCGAGCAGAGCCACAGAGGTGATCGCCGGGGTGAATTTCCTATTTCCCATCCAATCGTCAAGATTTTTCTTGAAGAGTGCTAATGAGGAGCTTTGTTTGATATAGATAGGTAGTTTATTCCAGAGTATGGGAAGTCTCTGGGACAGGAATCTATCCCTCCGGCATGTTCTGTTTATTGTGGTGACAAGGTTTAGGTCCCTAGAGCGTGTAGCTCAGAGGGATTGGGATTTCTTTAAGTGGAGCATGTCCAACAGTTCTGGGTTAGACATAGCTTTGTATGTTAGGCAGAGATCACCGCTGAGTAGGCGATATGCAATTGAGTAAAGCTGGAGTTTTTTGAGACGGTCTGCGTAGGGCATCTGTTTGAGGTCAGTAATCCACTTTGTGAGGTATTTCTGCGGCCTGTTGTAGATGTCTTGTGAGGTACATACCAAAAGGGGCGTTGTACTCTATAATGGGTCTAATGAGTGATGAGTAGAGGAGAACAATGTCCTCTTTTTTTCTGGATGAGAAACCTTTTATGATGAGGTGTGCCACGTAGAAGGATTTCCTGACTACTGTGGTGATGTGATTATCAAAGGAGAGACTACTGTCCACCTGTGTCCCAAGGTCTCTTATCACACTTTCGGTGTTAAGTATACTACTGCCTATGTTGTAGTTCATGGGTACAGAGTTTTTGCCAAAGGGGATGACAATGCACTTTTTGGCACTGAGCTTGAGGCCATGGCTTTGACACCAGGCATCTGTCTCAGTGAGGCCCTTTTGTAGGATGTCCACATTGTTAGGAGTTTCGATTATGGCTCCTAGTTTGCAGTCATCTGTGAACTTCGTTAGCCAAAGACCTTCTGTGTTAGTCTGTACTTCAGAGAAGTAGATACCAAACAGGAGAGAACTTAATTCCAGTCCACTCCACAATTACACACACCTCTCATGAATCTAAAGTGCACTGGGCATCCATATTTGCACACACCTCTCATGAATCTAAAGTGCACTGGGCATACATTTTCCATACTTGCACCAAAGATATGGGAATCCATACCTAATAATATTAACTCCATCACATCCATAAGGTCTTTCCATAAAGATTTAAGCAATATCTGTTCATGCAAGCACAGTGCAAATGCTTCTACACTAGTTCAGCCACTTACACAGACCGCTCTATTATACACTAGCTTAAACAACATCTCAATCCAGCCCTATGAAGCCTCCACAAAACTGTTGTGTTAAACCATCCCCAGTGAGCATCATCCTCTTTCTCTAGTGCTGCAATATCAGGCAATAAGCACTGCTTCTCCTAGCCTCACCATACTGCTACCTACTGAATCCTATTTCCAGTGAGAGGTTGGCATAATGGTTAAGGTGTTTACCTTAAAAACACAAGGTGCAGGGTTTGATTATCACATGGGTTTAATTGGCTAGGCTTAAAATGGTCCACAGGAGCAGTTAGCCTAGTACTAATCTATGAACCTGTGAACATAGCTGGAATGAATGGTTCTCTATCTCTCTCTGGACCACTCTTCCTATCTATCCTTCTCTAACTTATTAAGCAGTTATTCTCTGTACTTACTCATCAACACAAATAGATAATCAGAAATAAATGTAAACACCTTAGAACATGCCTGTAACATACTCTGATGGTTAAATGTAAACAACTTAAAACATGTCTGTAACATACTCTGATAGCTAAATGTTCTTAACTGTTGTAAATAACTTGCCCATTTGAAATGTTTAATGCTCATATATGACTTTTCTGTATATTCTTGCTTGGAAATAGTTTTTCTTTTCTGTGTAATGTTGGTTGTAAAACCCCAGGATGAACCTGAAAATGGTCCACATGGATTAGTGGTCTACACCAGTCAAAAAATGCATAAATATATTAAATAAATAAAAAATATATATCATGTGATTTTGTATTATGTGTTGACTTTGATTCTAGTTGTAATTAATATTTAAAAGGTATTTATTTTATTTGTAACTAGGATGTGAATGAAAAGAGTTGCAGTGGTCCAGTTCATTTATTTGAATAAATAAATAAATAAATAAATAAATAAATAAATAAATAGTGAAAAGCATGCAATCTCTAAACACATGCTGTGGACCAACAGAACCA